>NC_034603.1:81964752-81978852 GCF_900095145.1 Mus pahari | reverse complement strand
TCCTTCCCTCCCTCCCTCCCTCCCTCTCTCCTCATCTTTCCATTTCTTTCCTTCCTATGAGACTGACTCTTGCACTATAACAGAGGCTGGCCTCAAATTCTAGACTTTTCTGCCCAGGTGCTATACAGTGCTTAGGTTATTATAGCACAGATTACTCTTTCTGGCTTTGGAGTAATGTTCTGTGATCCTCCCCCCACCCCCCACCCCCCCACCCCCACCCTCAAATTTCAGGCTAACTGCAAGGAATAAGAGAGGAGAAGGTATGGGGTGGACAGGAGAGGGACGGAGTCTGTGAACTTGAATAGTTTCTGCAGCTCAGCTTCATCTAGAACATTTAGATTTTGCAAGGGGAGGACTTCATGGTTTAGGACACTGGAGTGAGCGCGTGCCTGTCGGCCACATGGTACTTTAATCTTTGCCTTCTGCAGGACTGCTGGGTTGGGAGTGACAGATGGAAAAAGCCTGGGGAATTCAGGCCAGACATCAGAACTCTAATCTAGCCTGTGCTATGAATGGGGGCTACCCTTCCCCCTCACCAAAGTGGCTCTCCGGTCAAGTGCTCCCCAAATACAAATTACATCACAAAATCACTCCCTGTCCTCAAGCAACTTAAGGGAAACAGAGTATCACTAGGCAGAAGTGGGCGGGGAAGGCCTGGAGCGCTGGTGGTTAAATCACTCACTCACTGTCCTTGTGTAGAGTCTGTATTCTGGTCCTAGCACCCATGTTAGATGGCTCAGAAACACAACTAACTCCATCCTCCAGAGGGGAATCTGACACTTCCTCATGTATACATCACCCCTTCTGCCTGGGTCTATGACAGGTGCGCATGAGCCCACCTGGTTCACAGTTTGATATTGAAGATGAAACCTAGGCTTTATGAATGCAAGACAAGCAGCAAGCAGTCTACCAGCGGAACTATATCCCAAACCCCTCTAAATAGTTCTTGAATGTATTCATTTATTGTGCGTGTGTGCGCACATGCGCGCATGTGCCCATATGTGATCGATACACAGGACCTGAGCCTCATAGCATCCGGTGGTGGTCAGAACACAACCCGCGGGAGTTGGCTTTCTTCTTCCTCCACCACGTGGGTCCCCAGGAATTAAACTCAGCCTATCGGGCTTGGTAGTAAGTGCCTTTATGCAGTAAGCTGTCTTGTTGACTCCGTTAAATCCTTTCTATTTGTTTGTTTGTTTGAAGTATGTATGTGTGTTTTGCTTGCATATGTGTCAGAATACCATATGCGTGCCTGGTGCTCACAGAGGCCTAAAGAAAGCATTGGATCCCCTGGAACTTGAGTAGAGCTATCGAAGTTGTCTGGGGTCCTCTAGGAGAGCAGCCAGCGCTCTAACCTCCGAGCTATCTCTCCACCCCCTCCTCTAAATGCTTTTTAAACAAGGGTCCCACACTTTCATTCTGGCCTTGGACCCCATGACAGAAGAACATAGCCTGCTTCATGGTTCCCCTGACTGGACCCCCTAAGAACAATGTTGCAGGTGGGGAAGATACTTTTTTCTCTGTGTCCCCAGAAGGGAACCGGGCACCATCTTTACAGCCTGTGCTTCACTTTCCAGGTGGCAGCTGAGGAGCTGAGATGAAGAGTGAGAGGCAGGATGGCACAGGTAGAAAATGCTTGTCCCAGGTAGAACATGCTTGTGAACCGGGGCCAGGGGCAGAGGAGCAGTCAGAGGCCACATTCCTGATACCTGGCTGAGCCCTTTCCTCCCATGGGCCTCAAGGCTCTTACTCACAGAACCTCAGAGCCCTGACTCTGGGGAAGGGGGTAGGCTCCATGCATGTTGAAGATGGGCCTACCATGGTGGGGAGGAACATACCACGAGGCATAGAGCTTAGGCCCTTAAGGAACCTGATGCCTCGTGGGAGACAAATTTCCTCAGGAGATAGGAATGAGTCTTTCCTCTTATCAGTGGCCAGTCAAGATCCATCCCAGAAAACTATTGGCTCAAGGTTACCCAGGAGGTCAGAAGTTGGGCAGAACTCAAGCCTCATGGGTGCCTCCCAGACTCCAGTCCCCATGCCCCTGCCGAGGTCCTTACAGGCTTCGGTTTCTTCTTCAAGGCCTCTGCCTCCTTCCTCTTCAGCTCTGAGAAGATGACTTCGAAGAACTCCTCCTCTGCTTTGCTGACTAGCTCGTCGAGGTCCAGGGCTGCCTCCTCCTCCTTCTGGTCATCCTCTTTGCCCTCTGTCTTGCCTTTCTCCTTCAGCCGCATCTCACGGTGCCTGGCCTCCAGGATCTTTTCCCGCCGGGTCTCACGTTCAAATATCTGGAGCAGACAGGGACAAGCTGGTGGTGACAAGGGAAGTGGGGCATAGCCAGAAACCCCAGCATGGCCTGGGCTTCTATGGACATGTGTCTCTGGCAGGTCTGTTGGGGATCGTATCAAGAGAGGAGGGCTAAACCAGGAGTGCGGGTACATACTTATGATCCCAGTGCTCAGGAGGCTGAGGCAGGAAGGATTGTTGCAAGTTTGAGGCCAGCCTGGACTACTTAGCAATACCCGTCTAGGAGAATCTATGCCAAAGATGAGAGAGATTCATTGTGTATTAAACAATTTTCTATGAAATTAAAAGGAAGTCAGCACATACTCGCACATCCAAAGTAAATTTATCTCTGAGAGTAAATCTCCAATGATGCAAACTTTTGACATTTGCCTTCAGGCATTTGTATGCAAATGAGCCTAGCTGAAATACGTTGCCATGCATGGGGGAAGGAGAAGACATCTAAGCCAGATATGGTGGCATGAGACCTTCAAGTCCGGTACTCAAGAAGGCGGAGATTGGTGGATCTCTTGCGATTTCAAGGCCAATCTGTTCCACATGGGACAGACCAAGACTGCAAAGCAAGATCCTCCTCAAAGCAAACAGATACACACTTGCACGCAGGGCTAGAGATCCGGGCCAGCTGTTGGAGTGCCTGCCTAGCAGAGATCCCCAAATGTGAATCGGGTGTGGTGGCACAAGCCAACAACCCAGTGCGCTCCAGGCAAAGGCTGGGAATCTGAAATCCAAGGTGATCACTGACTGTGCCTTCACGGAGGTCAACCTGGAGCAGGACCGCTGAGTAGCTCCGTTCCGAGGAGCCCCGGACACAGGCTACAGGGAGAATGCCCTCTGGGGTTAAGACAATGTGGTGGTCCTGGACCCAGCTCGGTTGTGAGGCCCCAGCCTCAGGAACAGCCAGGAAGCTATCCCACCCTCAGTACTAGGAACTTCAGTGCCAGTGTCCCCACCTCCCCCACCCCCACCCCCGTGCTGCTGGGGACTGTGGTCCAGGGTGGGGAGAGGGGTAGTGGTGGCTCTCAGTGCCCCTCTTATCACTTCCATGTAACTTCTCTATGGGCGTCTTTCAACTGAGAGGCTCTGTTGCCAAAACGTCTCACTTTTTTACTCCATCACACTGATTTACAGCCTGGGCGTGCTGAGCCGACCATGCCAGCACTACTGGATGCAAGCAAGCGAGCAAGGGCAGATCTGACAGCTTGGGGACCCCACGCTGCCCTCCCCTGTAACGGCAACCCATTTTCCCTAACTCGGTCTCTATGTGATCAGCCGGGCGGGTCAGGTCGTGTACATAGTAGGCCTGTCCCTAGCACTCACAGAAGAAGCTATGTTCTTCTCATTCCTCTGCAGAGTGGAGAGACTGCTGGAGACTTCCAGCAGAGTGGTCGTCCCCAGCTCGGAGCCACAGGCAATGAGACATCCGTTGTCCTGAACCCGGAGGCAGAAGAGCGGGTCATCACACACCTGTTGAAGGAGCCAGCAGAACCAGGTAGAGAGGGGAAGAAAACTGGAGTCACACATATCCTATTATCTGGCCCTCTTGGAACACCCCACCCCCACCCCCCGGTGACACACCCTTCCACGGTGGATGAAGGTCACCCTTGTCCCTAGTCCTAAGGTTGACCTAGCTGCATCATCTTACGGATCTCTGACTCCCTGGTCTCTCTTGTCCCCAGCCAGCCTTTCTCAGCTACAGTTTGCTAATGTCCGCTGATGGGGTAGCCACGGAGAACTTGAATATAGGGATCTGAGAGCTATACAGTTGGAGAGGGGAGAGAATGTTTACTTCTCTTAAATTCCCTCCTGTTTTGCTGTTGTTTGGGTCTGGGTCTCATGTAGCCCAGGTTGATCTTGAACTTACTACCTAGACAGGGCTGACCTTGAACTTCTGACCCTGCTGCTGCAGCACCACGCCTGGTGTATATAGTTGTGGTGCTAGGACCCGGGACCTTGTGCATGCTAGGCAAAGTGTCCTGCCAGCTGAGAAAACTTGTTTCTTGTGGTGCTGGGTGTGGAGCTCAGACTTGAAAGCTAAGCCAGAACTCTACCACTGCCTGGAACCCCCAGCCCTTCCCCTCTGTTTACACTCCCTATGGTGAATCTTATGGTCATCATAGCTGCAAGTCCCCGGGTCCTTCTGCAGAAACCCATGCTCCAGGGGCCAGAGCACAGCTGGCCAGAAATGCAGAGAGGCCCCATTCAGGTGCACATATTAAGAGCCAAAAGCAGCAGGGACACACACACACACACCTGGGCCCATCCAGGAAGGACCACAGATCATAAGGGCCAGGGTGTACAGGTACGGGGAGGGGGGGGACCACACATGTGACCTTTAGGCTGAGGGCAGGGTCACACTGCTTGAACACCAAGTCCCAGATGTCCAGGGTCCCATCCATCTTGGTGGTGAAGAAAACAGCGGGTCTCACAGGACTCCAGGCTCCATCGGAGAGGTAAGCCATGTGGTACCTGTAGGAGCCAGGGTGGTGAATTGGGGATCCTGGGGTGGAGGGAGAAGGCTTGAGGGCCCACCACGGCTCCTCTCACCAAGGCTCTCCTAGGGGCCAGGGGCCGGTCTCTGAGTCTTTCAGGGTAGGAAGCTTTCTCGGGTCTGAGTGCTAGTTTGCTCATCACCCTCACTTACCAATGGTTTCCAGGCTGAACTTAACAGGGATCTGGGGGTGTGGCTCTCCCCATGGGCTGGGCATTGCTATTTCCCACAGTATCAGACCTGATGGAACTGGGTGGGATCCACTGTCGGGTCCCAGGAAGGACACGCCCAGAAATTCTTCTTTTTTTTTCTGAGATGGAGGTTTGCCTTCCTTTGGATTTCCAAAGGTTTGTTTGGTAGACAACTTGGTTTAATAATTTTTTAAAAAGATTTATTTATTTATTATATGTAAGTACACAGTAGCTGTCTTCAGACACTCCAGAAGAGGGAGTCAGATCCCGTTACAGATGGTTGTGAGCCACCATGTGGTTTCTGGGATTTGAACTCAGGACCTTTGGAAGAGCAGTCAGGTGCTCTTACCCGCTGAGCCATCTCACCAGCCCCAATAATTTTTAAGACACATTTTTATGTGTGTGTGGGGGGGGAGGGTGCATGCATGCCACAGCACACACATGGAGGTGTGTCAGTTCTCTCCTTCTCCCAAGAGAGTTCTGGGGATCGAACACAGATTGTCTCACCAGGCACCAAGCGCCTTCTCCCACTGAGGCATCTTACCAACCCAAACAGAAAGTCATCCCTCACCAGGCAGGGCGATGCACGCCTCTAAGCCAAGCACTTGGGAGGCAGAGGCAGGCAGATTGCTGAGAGTTTGAGGCCAGCCTGGTCTATAGATTTAGCTCAAGGCTAGCCAGGGCTACAAAGAGAAACCCTGTCTGGGAGAGAGGTAGATTCATTCCTCAAGGTTGGTCGAAAGTAGGTGAAATATTTTTTAATATCTCTCTCTCTCTCTCTCTCTCTCTCTCTCTCTCTCTCTCTCTCTCTCCTCCCAAGCCCATTCTTCTCCCTAGAGGTACAGCTGAAGCTGAACTAAAATTTCAGGTCTCCTTTGCTTCTAAAGCGTATGAACAGCTGGGCCACAGTAGAAAGAAAAAAAAACCTGGAGATTTGATTTGATCCGATTTTTTTTTTTTTCAAAGATTGGGTCCCACTGTGTAGCTCTGCCTGCCCCTAACTCCTGAACACTGGGACTAAGGGCATGGCTAGCAGGCCCATCTGACTCTGGAGAGTTTGGAAGGCCGGGCAGAATCTTTAGTGTTGCCTATATTCCATGGGGCATAATATTGCAGGGGGCATATTTATACTAAAAAAAAAATTCTTCCTTGTTGTTGGCTGGGTGTGACGGCACAGGCTTTAAATCTCAGCACTTGGTAGGCAGAGGCAGAGTCTGAGGGCTTCTCTGACTGTGACCAAGAACACCGTCGATCGAAAGCAACTTGGGGGAGGGAGGAAAGGGTTAATTTCGCCCTACACTTCCAGGTGACAGCCAGCCAGCCCATCATCCAGGAAAGTCATGGCAGGATCCCAAGGAAGACGCCAGGAGACAGGAACTGAAGCAGAGGCCACGGAGGAATGATGCTCATTGGCTTCCCCCTCATGGCTTGCTCAGCCTGCTGTCTTTCCATATAGCTCAGGACTACCGGGCCAGGGGCGACACTGCCTTCAGGAGACTGGCCCTTCCCGTCCCAATCATTAATCAAGATTTGCATACAGTCCTACAGGTTTGTGTACAGGCAATCTAATGGAGGAGGCATTTTCTCCATCAAGGTTCTTCCACTCAGGTAACTCTAGCCTGGGTCAAACTGACAAAAACAGCAACCAGCACAGATAGGCAGATCTCTGTGAGTCTGAGGCTAGCCTGGTCTACATAGAGAGCTCTAGGCCAATTAGGTCTACCTAGTAAGATCCTGTGTCCAAAAAGAAAAAAAGAATTTATATTGTTAACCAGGCATGGTAGCACATACTTCTAAGCCCAGAGGAGTGTGTGTGTGTATGTATATGTATACATATATATTTGTGTGTGTGTGTGTTTATTTACTTATTTATTTTTTGCCTTTCTGAGTCAAGGTTTCTCTGTGTGTCCCCGGCCATCCTGTAGTGGCCATCAATCTGTAGTGCAAGCTGGCCTTGAACTCTGAGATCTGCCTGCCTCTGCTTCTGCCTCCTACGTGCTAGGATTAAAGGCGTGCGCCACCGCCACCCAGTGGCAAGACAAGGTTTTTCCATGTAGTTTAGGATGCTTCAGACTTGCAATCCTCCTGTCTGGGCCTCCAGAATGCTGAGATTACAGCTATGAGCCACCATGCCTTATGTAGAGCCCTGCTAAGCCAAATCTCTGAAGCGGGGCCCCTGCGTACCCTCTACTCCTCGGCAGCCCTCCCCCCTTACTTGGTCCACATGATCGATGACTCCCGACTGTCCTCAGACCAGATGCGGGCTGTCCAGTCGCCAACAGTCAGAAAGTTCTTTGGGTAGAAGGGGTTTCTCTGGAGGGCATAGATGGGGCCATGGTGGCCATAAAAGGTGCAAACGATCTTCTCAGCTGGCGTCTTGGCCTTGCGGTTGCAGGAGATGACGATGCCCTGTTCGGTGCCCACCATGAACTTGGTTGGCTATGGAGAGGAAGACAGAAGGTCCATGAGATATCATCTCTAGGCTGGACCCACGTGACCAGCAGGCGGCCTGGGAACCTCTGCTCCAGCTGTGTCCAGCCTGAGTCCTGCCCCACTCCATAGCCTCACTGGGAATTTTCCTGGGGCTGGCACACTTTATAAAGGTATTCTTGGCTTTCCTGAGTCCCAGAGGGTCATCAAGGGGCCCTACTACAGGTGTTACTATATACACTATGCAGTGTATGTGTGTGTGTGTGTGTGTGTGTGTGTGTGTGTGTTTGGTGTGTCCATGTGTATGTGTATGTGGTTTATATGTACAGTGTGTGTTTGTGTGTATGTCCGTGTGTGTGTGTATGTGTGTGTGTGTGCAGTGTGTGTATGTAGTATGTGTGTATGCAGTGTGTGTGTGTTTGTGTGTGGGTGTCTATGTGTGTGTTTAGTGTGTCCATGTATGTGTATACAGTTTATATGTACAGTGTGTGTTTGTGTGTATGTCCATGTGTGTGCATGCAGTGTGTGTATAGTGTATATATGCAGTGTGTATATGTAGTTTGTGTGTATGGTGTGTGTGTCCATGTTTGTGTATGCAGTGTGTGTTTGTGTGTGTGTCTCTGTATGTGTGTGTATGCATTTGTGCACAGAAGTCAGAAGAAACTGGGTGTCTCCCGCTATCACTCTGCCTCATTCCTTTGAATCAGGGTCCCTCACTAAACTTGGATTCTTGCTTTTCGGATAGGCTGGCCGCCAGCAAGCCCCCATCCTCCCCTTGTCTCCATTCTCCCACAGCACCGGAGTTAAAGGATAGCGAGTGCTTTAAACACTGAGCCACCACTCTAGCCCTGGTAATCCTGTCATAAGGATTTTGAATATTTGTTTATACATAGAATAAACAAGGCCCAAAGTGGACACAGTGTTTCCCTGAAACTATATGCAGAAACTATATCTAGCAAGAGAATGAAATTGGCTCAAGCTTTCACCGTGAACTTAGAACAGGTGACCAGCCAGCACTCGGGAAACCACCTGGTGGTCAGTGACACAAGTTGTCTCCCCCAGGTCTGGAAACTACAGTTGTGCTTCCTCCTGCTGCCTAGCCTGGAAACTTTCCTGTGAGCATCTGTGGCAAGGCCGGAGACCTGACAGCACTTGCTACCAAAACTGACAACCTGAGCTTGGTACCCAGAAGCCAGGAGGAAGGAGAGAGTCAGCTCCTGCAAGCTAGGTTCTCTCCGAGACCTCCACAGGTTCATTACACACACACACACACACACACACACACACACACACACACACACACACGCACCACATGCACGCATGCACATGCAGGCACATACATATACACACGTGTACATACTCATGCATGCTTGTGTGCATGCACACACATCCACATGTACACACACATGCATGCTCATACACATGTATCTATGCACACACACATGTGCACACACACATATGCACACACAAAGATAAATTATTAAAAAAAATAAGAGTGTGAAAACAAAATAAGGAAGGGGCAGGACCACAGCTCAGTTCGTAGGGTGTTTGTCTAGCTGACATGGAAACCGGGGTTCAAAGCCTACACAAACAGGCATGGCGGTGCATTGCTGAAGTTCTGTTGTCAGGAGGGGAGGGGGAGGCAGGATTAGAAGTTCAAGGTTGGGGGCTGGCAAGATGGCTCAGTGGGTAAGAGCACTGACTGCTCTTCCGAAGGTCCTGAGTTCAAATCCCAGCAACCACATGATGGCTCGGTCACAACCACCCACTCACCCATAATGAGATCTGACACCCTCTTCTGGTACGTCTGAAGTCAGCTACAGTGTACTTATATATAATTATAAATAAATCTTTTTTTTTTTTAAAGAAGTTCAAGGTTACCCTCGAATACTTAGCAAGTTTGGGGACACCCCAGGCTACCTGAGGCCTGTTTCAAAAAGGAATAGAGAGAGAGAAGGAAGGGGGGGAGAGAAGCAGGAAGGAAGACGATTGCTCTATGACCCTTCTCCTTAGAGGTCCCCGGAGGAGGCAAGGTCATAGAGGTAGAGAGAGTGATGAGAATTGCTAAGGTCTCAGGGAGAAAGACACTGACCTGTTTTTCTCAGAGGTACAGTATTTCAATTTTGAATAATGTTTGTTCTGGCAAGAGAACTAGTTTTTGAGGAGGAAATCGTAAGGTTCATTTTGAAAAAAAATCAGTTACAATGAGGGCTAGGCAAAGGGGCTTGATGGGGCTTTGTTTGTTTGTTTGGTTGGTTGGTTGGTTGGTTTGGTTTGGTTAGTTTTTGATACAGGGTCTCACTCTGTAGCCTTGGCTGCCCTGGAACTTGCTGTGTAGACCAGGCTGGCCTTGAACTCACAGGCTTGCCTCTGCCTGAAGTGCTCAGATTAAGGCATAAGCCACCAAACCCAGCTTTTCTGGAAATCATAAGAATGACCAGATTCCTTTGAGGAAGAACCCCGTCAAAGTGTGAGTCAGCAGAACCCACACAGCTATGAGGAAGTAAAATTATATTCACCAGTAACACGGGAGGCGGGGCTCCTTCCCTCCCGGGCTCTTTCTATTCGGTCCAGAAGGTAAATAAAATGTCACGTCTTAATAAAGAGCTTTGAAAGATGGGGAAATTCCAGAGCCAGGTGGTGCGGATGGCTACAGAATGCTATGAGTGGGCAGGGCACTGCAGAACTGGCCCTTCAAAGTGGTTAGCCCAGACTCGGCACGCAAAAAGCGGTGGGGGCAAGGGGATCAGAAGTTCAAGGTCATGGGTCTGGGAGGTGGCTCAGTGGGTAAAGGCTTGACCCACTGTCAAGCTCGACAGCCTGAGATCAATCCCTGAGATTCACACAGTGGAAGGGGAGAATTGACTCCCACAGGTTGTCCTTTGACAAGCATGTCTCCGACCACACACAGCAAAAATAAGTATTTAAAATGTAATATCTTTTTTTCAAAAAAAAAAATTGAGGTTGTTTTTGGGTAAAATAGTAAATTCAAGGCCAGCCCGGGATACAAGGGACTTGTCCAGAATAAAAAGATGAGAGGGAAGCTGGGTGGTGGTGGTGCACATGGTGGTGGCGCACACCTTTAGTCCCAGCACTTGGGAGGCAGAGGCAGGAGGATCTCTGTGAGTTGGAGGCCAGCCTGGTCTACAGAGCGAGCCACATAGAGAAACATAGACAGCCAGGGCCACATAGAGAAACCCTGTCTCAGACAAACAGACAAAAAGCAAGCAGTTTGGCAGGGCTACAGAGATGGCACTTGTTGCTCTGGTCAAGGAGCTAGGTTTGACTCCTGACAGCCACACGGTGACTCGCAAACATCTGTAACTCTGGTTTCTGGGTGTTCTCTTCTGACCTCTCCAGGTACCAGGATTGCATGTGGCACACACAAATGCAGGCAGAACACACACACACACACACACATCTTTAAAATCAATGAATAATAATGGTTAAGGGGGTAGGTGATCATTTTATGAGCTTCCAAACATTTGTAGACTAGAGGTGTGGCTTAGTGTGGAAAGGTTGACCCCAGGTTTAGTATTCAGTAACAAGAGAGAAACACACAGAGACACACACACAGAGAGACAGAGAGGAGAGAGAGAGGAGAGAGAGAGAGAGAGAGAGAGAGAGAGAGAGAGAGAGAGAGAGAGAACAAACTGAGCTACTAAGGTTGGGTATGAAGTAAAAAAAAAAAACAAATTTGGGGGGGCCCTGAGAAGCAAGCCATCCAGCCACAGTGCCTGTAAATGGTCAGGGACGAACCCCCTGCCCGCTTACCTCATACATAAGGGGTAGACACAGAATCAGAGCTTGGGGCTCAAGTCCCAGCTTTGCCATGTGCCAGGGCACTCAGCTTACTGTCGCCCAGACTCTTCTCCTTTGTAGGGAAGCAGGGATAAAACCCCGGCCTCACAGGAGCGTGGCAGCACAGATATCTGGCAAAGGCTGTGTACTCATGCACCATCATGGAGAAGAGGGGACATTACACTTAGCACGTGGCCTAGAAATCGCAACATCGGGGCACAATGTCTTCTTGAATGCCCCCAGATAGGCCCTGAGTTTGGGGTAAGTGGCTGCCTTCCCGCTTACCATTCCGGCATGTGAACGGCTGGGGATGCTGGGGGCAGGTGTGAGGGCAGAGCCTCCCCAGGTCCTACGAATAATGTGACACGGCCAAGGACATAGGAGTGGGGCCACCAAGCTTGAGCCTCAGCTATTTAGAGGAGAAACCAGCCTAAGCCACGACCCGTCTGCAGAGAGATTTTCTTGCCTTGATTTGGGGGAAAGTATCCATTTTCTGCTTCTGACGCACTCTTGAGACTGCTCTGCTAAACTCCAAGCTTATTTTATTTTTATAGGTTTATAGGTTTTGTATGTTTGAGACATGGTCTTGCTATGTACTCCTGGCTGGCCTGGGATTCTCTGTGATTTCAGCTCGTTTTGAATTTTCAGTGATTTTTCTGCTTCTGGCTTCAATTTTGAGTTTTTAAATTTTTATTTATTATCAACATCATCACGATCATCATAATCCCTTCTCTCTCTCTCTCTCTCTCTCTCTCTCTCTCTCTCTCTCTCTCTCTCTCTCTCTTTGTGTGTGTGTGTGTCTGTCCATGACACACTATATATATATATATAAGTAGAGGTCAGAGGACAATTTCCTGGAGTCAGTTTCCTTCCATAGCATGATCCAGGAATTAAACTCAGGTCAAGTTTGTGTAGCAAATGCAAAGGCTCTCTCTGGCTTCTTGTTTTCTGTTTTGTTTGTTTTGACTTAGAAAAACAAACAAACAAACAAACAAAAACAGGACCTCAAACTTGTTATGTATGACTTTAAACTCCTGGTCTTCCTGTCTCCAGCTCAGAGGTGCTGCGATTACAGGTATGCACCTGCGTTCCTGGTTTTGGGGGGTTTCTGTATCATTCCCTGACTGTTGAGACTTGTTCTAACAGGGTCTGTGCTCTGCTTGTCCACCTAATTCCTCTGTTCTTCCTTCCTTCCTCAACACCCATTTATTTTCCTTTCTCCACCCCCCGAGGAAGGGAAGTGACCAGCCTAGGGCCTCAAATGAAGCCAAAGCAGTGAGGACATTGGTTCTGGGCAGGGATCTTCCCCTAAAACTGGGCTTCTCTGGTTGTAAAGCTCCCCTCTGCTCAGAACGGCGGGCCTCAAGCGGGTGGCAACAGCAGTCTTCCTGGAGGTGCTCTGCTGCCCCCTGCTGGAGGATCGCGGTAAAGCCTTCACAAGGAGTAAAGAAAGCTACCCGAGTTCTACACCGGCCCATGCCTGCTGTCCATAGCCCCAGCAAGGTTGAGGAAGGGAGAACATAAAACACCCACCAAGGTAGACTCGAACTCCAAGGAGATGGCGCCCAGGGCGTTCTCCAGCTGCTCTTTTCTGGAGATGTCCATAATGACAACTTCGGTGGGCTCGCTGATCTTGCGGATGTCCCACCACATGACCTGGCAGGGAAGGTCGATTGAGACTGTGAAGACCCTGACTGCTGCCCTGCCTCCATCCCCAAACCATCCAGGGGCTCAAAGGTTATGGGAACAAATGAGAACAAACATATTTTTAAGACTTACAAAGGCAAACGGTATACAAGTCAGATGCAGGCACAAGAAGCTATTTTTCTACAAGAAAGACTCCCCCTACATAGTAACCAGCAAGACAAAACCTACACACAGGACCCAGGCATGGTAACGTGTGTCTGAAATCCCAGCACTCAGAGGAGGAGGCAGAAAGTTTAGGAGTTTGAGGCTAACCTGGATTACACGAGATCCTATCTTTAAAATTTAAAAAAAAAAAAAAAATTAAGGGGGCTGGAGAGATGGCTCAGTGGTTAAGAGCACTGACTGTTCTACCAGAGGTCCTGAGTTCAATTCCCAGCAACCATATGGTGGTCCACAATCCTCTGTAATGGGATCTGATGCCCTCTCCTGGTGTGTCTGAAGACAGCAACAGTGTACTCATACCCATAAAGTAAATAAATAAATCTCCAAAAAAATTAAAAAGCAGATGTATTCATTGATCTAGCATTCTCTCCACCAGCAGCAATATATAATTTAGACTTGCCTGTGTGAGTGTATAATGATCTAGGCTCAAATGCACTTCTTGCTCTTTATTTTCTGATGCTAACAAGATATAAGCCCTTGTGAAATAAAGCATAACAGGCCTGCACCAAGCAGTCAACAGGCACAGAATCGCGTTTCATGAAATTTCAAGCAGCTGCTGAATAGGTTCAAGGAACATGGCAGGTGCAAGAAAGGTGGGAAAGTGTGCGGAGCTGGGAGAGGGAGAGGGAGGGAGAGAGAGAGAGAGAGAGAGAGAGAGAGAGAGAGAGAGAGAGAGAGAGATTTGTTCAAACATGCAGAGAGCATCACTCAGGCAGACACAGAAAGCTGGTGCCCAGGGGAGGGACTGGGAGGTTGTGGACAGAGGAGGCATTTTAGAGACTGCCATTGAATCTTTGGAATGTGTTAACACGGGGAGAGGTTAGGGCAGTGGGATGATGTCTCAGAAGGTAATGGTGCTCGCTACCAAGCCTGAAGACCTGAATTTGATTCCCGGTACCCACATGGCCACATGGGCAATAGAGCACACACCACTGCCCCAGAATAAGTTTTCTTTTGTCTTTCTTTCTTTCTTTCTTTCTTTCTTTCTTTCTTTCTTTCTTTCTTTCTTTCTTTCTT
>NC_034603.1:81958046-81964062 GCF_900095145.1 Mus pahari | reverse complement strand
CCACCTGCCTGTTGTTCTTACCAATATTTGACCATGAAAGGTGGGTGGGCATTCACTTGTTTTGTTTTGGATTCTTTTTTTTTTTTTTTTGTTTTTCGAGACAGGGTTTCTCTGTATAGCCCTGGCTGTCCTGGAACTCACTTTGTAGACCAGGCTGGCTTCGAACTCAGAAATCCGCCCTCCTCTGCCTCCCGAGTGCTGGGATTAAAGGCGTGCGCCACCACACCCGGCTTTGTTTTGGATTCTTGAGACAGGGTCTCATGTAGCCCAGGCCTCCAACTTGCTAAATAGCTAAGGATGGCCTTGAACTACTAACTCTCTGGCCTCCACCTCCAAGGTCCTGGGTTTATAGACTTGTGCTGACATTTCTGGCTCCACCCTGCTACCTGAAAGGCCCTTGGTTAGTGGTTTTCTGTTGTGCTGCCCTAAGAAATTTGTGAAACTGTTTCAGGTTGGAACTTAGTGTCTGGGGTAAAATGTCCATGCTTCTGGATCATGGGCATCCATATTTGACTCTAGAACTAACTGTTTCTCATTTCCCTTTGAGATGAGAGCTGTGTTTGGGGGTGGCTGCTCACGTGACGGTGAAGGAGGCACGGTTTCTTATCTGGGAAAGGAGTCAGGTTGGAGTGACGACACTTCCGAGTTTGGAAATCATCTGGATTTTTAGAATCAGGGCTACAACCCCCCCTATATTTCCTACCATCCAATCTACTGCAGTGGCTCCTGGGGTGCAGGTTCCATGTGCTCCACCGTGCCCAGCCATGCTCTGAGCATGCGAAGCGCGTGGGCCCAGGCTCGGTACCGGGAGAGGAAGGAGTGAGCGCAGGAGGTGGAGAGGCTGCTCTGGTCAGGGAAGGTCCGAAGGGAAAGTGGCTGGGAGCTAAGCTTGAAGGCAGAGCTAAGCCAAGCAAAAAGGGGTGAGGCCAGGATCCAAGGCAGGGGAAGCACAGGCCCAGGCCCTCCGAGGTAAGGCCATGCCTGGGCAGCTCTCCCTGCTGTGTGAGCAATGCTGTCATAAGCAACTCACGGAGGGGCAGCTGGAAAGATGACTCAGTGGGTTAAGCTTCTTGGCATCCAGCCAGACAACCTGGGTTTGATTCCTGAAACCTACCTTGTAGCTCACAACCATCTGTAAATCCAGTTCCAACGGACCCCATACCTTTTCTGGCAACTAGACACACATAGTATGGTGCACACATACATGCAAGCAAAACACTCATATACTAAATAAGATAAATAAGTCTAAAATACGAATAGCAATAATAATAATAATAATAATAATAATAATAATAATAATAGGGCCGGTGAGACGGCTCATCAGGTAAGGATGCCTCTCACAGCCTGACAGCCTGAGTTTAACCCCTGAGATACACACGGTAGTAAAGAAGCAACTCCTCCTTCAAGTTGTCCTTTGACCTCTATGTGCTCGCTGTGTTATATATGCATGCACCCCCTCCC
The DNA here is from genome assembly GCF_900095145.1 of Mus pahari. Classification (NCBI taxonomy): domain Eukaryota; kingdom Metazoa; phylum Chordata; class Mammalia; order Rodentia; family Muridae; genus Mus; species Mus pahari. Next base: position 81,962,601 of record NC_034603.1, on the reverse strand, counting down.
ACACAATACATTTTTTAAAAATGTGAATTAAAAATAAAAAAGAGGGCGGGAGAGACGGCCCACCAGTTCAGAACCCTCACTACCCTTCGGAGGGCTAGAGTTCTGTTCCCAGCACCCACCCTGGGTGGCTCGGAGCTCCCTGTAACTCCAGTTGCCGAAAATACCCACACACAGACAAACCACATGTATGACATTTTAAATGACAGAGTAAAGAGGGGGCTGGAAGGTAGCCCCGCGGTTAAGAGCACTTGCCTCTCTAACAGAGTGTCGGTCGAGTTTGGTTCTTAGCATCTAGAGTGGACAGCTCGTAATGCCTACATCTATCCAGCTACAAGGGATCTGATGGCATTTTCTAGCTTCCTCACACATATCCCTACACTCACACACAGACACACACACATACATACACACACAACTAAAAGAAAATTTTAAAAAGAAAAACTCACGGGCACATTCAAGTCTCTACTGTGACCCCTGTCTGTCTTTGTGCTTTGCCAACAGAAGGTAAAGCCTACCTGTTTCCCGCCCTGAGGTACCTGTTTTTCACATCATCCTGAGGGCCATCAAGGGCCCACAGAGCCATTTCCAGGAAAAAACGGCTCTATAAACCGTCTGAAGTACTTACTTGCTCCTAAGTGTTGACCTAGTAGTCCCTAAGCCCGGGACCTTTACCCCTGGCCAGGCCGGGTCCACAGATGTGTTTATTTGAGTCATTTCTTTGCAAAGAAGCACTCCAGGTGGGTCCTGTGATCACAGACATCCTGTGATCACAGGGCCCCCCAGAGCTGAGCTGTTCTGAATCAGTTTGAAAAGCCACTGATGGGGCTCATGAATAATAAGTAAGGAGGGCTACTGAATAAGTCATTGCTTATGGCTCAGACAATGGGTAATATGGCAGGGAAATGTATGGGGCCCTTTGCTGTGACAGAGCCTGGCTGCTCCCCGGGGAAGTGTTAAGTCTAAGAGAGAGAGACCAGGGCCTTTTCCTCAGGGAATGGAGATATATATATATTAGAAGGCTGGACAGATGGCATAGTGGTTATTAGTGTATACTGAGGACCTTAGTTGGGTTTGCCAGCACTTACTTTGATTGGGAGGCTCACAAACTGTCTGATTCTGATGCCCTCTTCTGGCCGTCAAGGGCACTGTACCCAGGTACATATACCCACACCTACACATAATCAAGTAACAAAAGCTAAGATAAAAAGTAAACCAGAAAATCTAGAGTAATTAAACCCGAAGCAAAGCTGATAATAGTGGCTCAGACTTATAATTCCAGAGTTCAGAAGCTGAGACAGGAGGATTAATGCAAGTTTGAGATCAGCCTAGGCTACACAGTGAGTTCAAGTCCTGTATGTACTCCTATGGAGACCCTGCCTCACAAAATAAAATGCTAAAATAAAAATACAAATAACTTTTTAAAAAAGAGGCAGGAATGGTGGCACATGCCTTTAATCTCAGCACTCAGGAGACAGAAGCAATCAGATCTCTGTGAGTTCAAGGCCAGTCTGGTTTATACAGCAAGTTCCGGGTCAGCAAGAGCTACACAGTGAGACCCTGTCTCAAATAAAAATAAAAGCTGGATGTGGAAAGCAAGCCCAGCATATGAGAGGTGGAAGCAGCAGAATCAGCAGCAGTCTGGGCTACACACACACACACACACACACACACATCCCTCTGAAACTACAACATCTCTGAAATTACAATTCACATACGCACACCTGAAACTACACCACACACACACACACAGACACTACTGAAACTACAGCTCACATACACACAACTGAAACTACAACCCACACCTCTGAAATTAAAACACACATACACACACAAACACCTCTGAAAGTACAACCTACACACACGCACACACACAACTCTGAAACTACAACTCACACACACATCCATACACCTGAAACTACAACTCATTGACACTTGAAACTATAATATACACACACATACACATTCATACACTCACATACATACACACACATCTGAAATAATAACACACACACATGTACACACACCTGAAACAATAATACACACACTCACACATATACAGACACACATACCTGAAACTACAACACAGAGACGCACAAACACATATACACACATACCTGAAATCACAACACACACATACACATACACACACACACACACACACACACACACACACCTGAAACAGAAAATGAAATAAAAATTGGAGTAAGAAAAATATAAGTGAAAGATGAAAAGGAGACGCTGAGAACTGTAATAAAGCCAGATGCGGGTTCTTAGAAAACAAATCGACCTCCCCTTGGCTGACTTGGAGATGACAGAAGCTCCGAGAGGAGAATCAGGAGCACTGAGTGCCGTGCCAGTGAACCGGGCGACCTAATGGAAAAGTCGCTGGAACAGCAGAATCTACCAAAGCAGATTCAGAAATATAAGCCTGGTGTGGTGGCACACGCCTGTGATCCCAGCACCTGGGAAGTGGAGGCAGGGGGATTGTAAGTTCAAGTCCAGCTTGGACTACATGAGACTCTGTGTCAAGAGGAACATGAACAGGGAGGAAAAAAAGAAGACATGGGGAGGAAGAAAAAAAAATGCCAAGGAAGCCTTGCCAGGTGAGGGAACTGGATTCATTCATTAGCTTCCACTGAAGGAAAGCCCAGGGGCTGAGAAAGGTCACAGGGTAAAGATGCTTGTGGCCAAGCCTGACGACCTGAGTTCGATCCCCAGAACAGACGTGGTTAAACTTGATATTTGATCCCCACAATTCTTCTGACTCAGGTATACATGGTCACACACCAGTGCCCATCACACACACACACACACACACACACACACACACACACACACACACCCTGCCCGTTGTGTGTAGCACAACCCATTGCTTCCTCCTAGCCATTGTGGGGAATTAAGATGTGCCCCCTTACAGAAGGATTATCCCAGCCGGACCTGTTGACTGTATACTCTCATAGAGGGGGGGAGAGCCAGGAGACCCTCCCCTGAGTATGCTGCTGGAGGGGCGGGGGAAGCAGCCTTACTTCCTGCCTGAACCCTCTGCTTCCTGGTGGGCCTGGCTTGAGAAGCCCCTTTTGCCACCAGCTCCTTTCCCTACGAGGGGCCCACCCCCTCCAGCTGCCATGCTTTCCCCACCCTGATGGAGTGTTCCCTGAAGTCTCTCCTCTCAGACATGTGTGTGCGTGGGTGCATTCGTGCGTGCGTGCGTGCGGCACAGCAATGGGCACACAGGAGGCGACACTTCCCAACTGCGTTGTGTGCAAACCCACAAGCATCCCATGTACGTTTTCCAGACACCTCTTAAAAGACGGGACTCCACAGCGGTCCCCATTCGTCTACCCTGGGCCCTGGTGCTCAACTTTATTCGATCTATCGCAAAACAAAACAAAACAAAACAAAAACAAAAAACAAACAAAAAAAAGCCCTCTACATTTTATTTATTTATTTATTTATTATGCATGGATACACGTGCAGCTGCACGCATGCATGTGGCACACACGTGAGGGCCAGAGGACGACTGTTCTCTCTGTCCACTATGTGGGTGGTCCCACAGGTCCACTCAGGTCATCACCTTACCCACCGAACCGTCTCCCCGGCCTGCGTTATTTTTAAAACTTTCTTGTTTCCTGTTGTTAGATTTACTTCAGTGATTATGACTGGAGGCCAGCCCAAACTACCAGGGTTAATTCTGACTCCTAGGTGACTGCAGTGGTTAGCTTCCTAAACGGTCCCGTCTGCCCAGGCTTAGCCTTGATGGAGTGTGCGGGTCAGCAGTGCCCCCAGCTGCTGATCCTGGGGGGGGCGGGGTCCTCCTTACCTATCTGCCCATTGTAGCAGCCCCCTAGGAGCACGTGGGAATCCTTGGGGTTGTACTCCAGGGTGACGAGAGGAGATGACGGCTTCAGGGTAATCTCAGGTCGGTTGGGGTTTTCTAGAATGAAGAGGGCCAGTCAGTCCAAGTTCATCAAGCCAAGGATGAGAGAAACAGCAGAGGAGTCCTTCCCCTCCCTCTGGCCTCTTTCTGCCTGATTCTTGGCTAGTGGTTTTATTGGGGGGGGGGCGGAGGAGATCGGGATTGGGGTACGTACTCACATACTGAATTACAGCTCGAGACCATTCACCAGGTTCTGTGTGAAATGAAATTTTGGACCTAAGGTGTACAGAGAGTGGTGAAGCCCTGCGTGGATGTGTACTTGTGTGCTGTTGACATAGGCGCAGCCATGACAAGGACCCCAGAGTCTCAGAGCCCTGGAGGAACGGCAAAGCTTCACCCCACCCCCACCCCCACCCCATCCCCACATCACCTGCCAAAGTTTTGGGGTGAGACTCAGAGGGAAATGGCAAAGCCTTCCTCAGTGGACTGAGAGGGAGCGTTGACTGTGTGTGCAGAGAATGTCTTCCAGCTTCCTGTGGTCTGAAGACCGCTCCCCGGCAGAGGTCACTCCTACCGAGATTAGCTAAACCCACCTCCGTGATCCAGGGGTAGATAATAATCTTCCCTGCTCATTTGTGTGTGTGTGTGTGTGTGTGTGTGTGTGTGTGTGTGTGTGTG
>NC_034603.1:81956017-81957556 GCF_900095145.1 Mus pahari | reverse complement strand
TCTCTCCTCTTCTCTACCCTTCTACCCACTTCGCTGCTCCCCCATTCCCGCATAATAAACCTCTCCCACGTGGAACACCTTAGCCTGGTCTGCTGCTTGGCTTATCCACTCAAAATATAAAATTGGTGCCAAAACCCGGGATTGTATTAAGCGGAAAAGCCAGCAGCCAACTGGGGCCTGGTGTGCCCGAGGGGCACCCAGTGGATGCAGCAGTACTGAACACAACATCCACAGTAAGATTCTCACTGCTTTGTAGCTGTGTGTTCTCTCCACGCACAGCGGCTCGACTAGCAACTTCCCCTTCCCCTCTCTGAGCCAAAACTCTAGGCAACCCCCCCTCCTGCTGGGTTTTTAAATCCCAGTCAAAAGGGATCAACCACTATTAAGCCTTTGTCCCCATTAGTCCCCTAAGCGGTTGCCTGAGAAACGACCAACTGGGGCTCATGCAAAGGCGGGGGGGGGGGGGGGGAGGGGCGGGGGGCGGGAGGAGTGTGACTGCCCACCATTTCCACCACGTGACCCGCCGCTGTCCTGGGCACAGAAACTTTAAACCAAGTGAGCTGTGCCATTTCCATGCGCCTCATAGGCCAGGCTTCCACACTCCCATTTTACCAGTTCACTAAAAACTCTCATGCAGACACTGGCCTGTCAGCAGGGAGTAGCCTCCAGTTCACAGAACAGAGCCTGGCCAGCTCTGCCCAAGAACTAGGGGGCTAGACCCAGCCAACATAGCAGAGACACCACCCATCTGGATCCTACTCTATCGGAAGCTGTTCTTTCTGTATAAGCCCCCAGTGGGTTGGGCCCCCAGCAGGTTGGCTGAAATCCCTGGCCAGGGTGGAGCACTTCCCACAGTAAGTCCAGGACTTACTAGGTAGCCACTAGAGGTCCTTGTGACAACTTGGGCGCTCTAGCCTGGCTGATTTCCTTTTTGGTTTCTGAGTTGTTCTCTGGGACACCGGTAAGAACACCAGGAACCTCCAGAGCATAAGCGACCCACGTGTCCTCAGATGTACCCCCCAGATACACCTCTGGGATGACTCCTAGAAAACCTTGAGTCCTTAAAGTTCACACCTCCTTTAAAGGCATCAAAATTGATATTCCTTTGCAATAAGGTCTGGATCCAGTTGTTTTAAGGATCTTAATACATACTGCCAGCAAGCCGGTAAATGGGAAGAGGTTACCTATGCAAAATCTTTCATCTATCTTCGTTCCAATCCTGCTATGTGTACTTCCTGCTCTCCAACTCAACTCCTGTTAGCCATGAACCCTGCACAACTCCCACTGGATGATACTACGGTACTGGACCCAGCTTACAAACCACCTCCTTTCCGCTGTAGGCCTGCTTCTGCACCATTTAGAACCCAAATTGCTACCTCGGCTTCCCCCCACCAAGACTCCCCAGGGCCTGTCACCCCCAGCTCTTCCCCTCCTTCGGCACCGACTGCAGGTTCCTCCAAATGTTCTACCTTGGCACCCACCTTCACACCACCTATCACTCGCTCTAAGGACATGACCAAAAAGCTCTCCACCCCTAGA
>NC_034603.1:81940514-81953000 GCF_900095145.1 Mus pahari | reverse complement strand
CCATCATTCCTATATCTGTGGCTCCATCCGCATATTATGACCCTTATACCTGTTTTCTCTTTGACCAGACAAAAGATTATTGCAGAAAATGGCCAGAGGTGTATGGGGGCTGCCCATACTGGTCTTGTGAGATACACATGCTAGGGACACGGATTAATCACTTCTTCTATTGATTCCGCAAGACACTCTTCCTCTACATTCAAGGCCCATGGGATCCCAGGTGGGAAATAGGAGTTGCTGGTAAGCTTTACCCCAAAACTCAGCCCAGCTCCCAGTAAGTACTATCCACATCCAGAGNCAATATGTCTCAATCGCCCCTTGTCTTATTAATCTTGTCTCTACATTCCTTCAGTGACAAGTACAAAAATTTCTAACCAAGTTGTTAACCAGCCCCTGTTTACAGGATTACCAGCCTCTGCCCATAGATGATTACCAAACAGATTCCAATGGCGAAGACCAGATATACCCTGAAAATTGACGACTCCCCTAAACAGCAGGAAGTAGCTTAAGAGACACGACGCCCCTATTCCCTCTTCACCATTGGTTTCCCCTCTCCTTTTCTCCCCTTCTTTTTTATAATAACAAGAAGGGAGGAATGTTAGCACCAGGACACTCCAAGCCCCAGCCTAACCATGTGACCCTTGACCTGCATTGCCAGGACAACGACCTTCAATCCCACAATCCACTTGGCTCAGTTCCTGCCCTCACTAGTGTGACCTCATTTTCTGTATAAATTAGGAAGCCACCCCCTCCTCACTTTCTTCTCTTCTCTTCCTCCTCTTCCTCTTCCTCTTCTCTTCCCCCTCTTTCTCTCTCTCTCCTCTTCTCTACCCTTCTACCCGCTTCGCCGCCGCTGCCCCATTCCCGCATAATAAACCTCTCCCAGGTGGTACACCTTGGCCTGGTCTGCTGCTTGGTTTATCCACTTTAATGAGCCCTAGAAAGGAGCTGACTGTCAGTCCTGAGTGGTGGGGTGTCTACACCAAGTGTCCCTACAGTCCCTGTAGAAAATGGCCTGTCACTGTCTGTGTGAATGAAAGGCGAGTGTCAGGAAAGGTGAGATGGTTTCTCCCCCTGCTTGGGCCCTCTCGTGGTCAAGTAGGAATCCTCCTCCCATGGGGATCCATGGGTCTGAGATCCCAAGCATCCTGCTCTTAATGCCTCAGACTTGGGAGTTGGGCTGGGGTGTGTGGTGTCCTACCTGTCTCACACCCAGGGCTGTGGGGTCCATCCCCAGTGTAGGAGGCAAACATACAGTGGACAGGAACTTTCTGGATCTGGTTTGGCTCCGTGGAGGTGGGCCTGCCTGTTCCCTCATGGGGAAGAGACGAGCGCCTTCCTCTTATCCCTGGTGCCCCACTCCGCAGGGTGTCTTTGACCCCATATTTCTACCCTCGGCTCCCCAAGTTTTGCTGGCCTCTGATGTGGCCCTCCCACAGTCCTCTCTGGCGGATGGAACCACTTATTCTCACCCAGGTCCCAGATGTAGGAGTCATAGTTCATGCTCATGGGCGCGCGCTGGAACTTCAAGCAGGAATAGGCTACTGCCAGCTTCCTGTTGCCATCGGGGTGCCAGGAGAGGTGTGTAGCTGTCCGCTTGATCTCCTGAGGGTCCCTGGAGGGGAAAGCAGGGGATGGAGGGGAGGGTCCCCCGAGTTGGTGTTTTATTAGATTCCTTTTCCAAAAAAAAAAAAAAAAAAAAAAAAATCCAGTAGGGTCTATGCGACTGCGTTCACTTAGAAATTGATTTTACAAGGTTGAAGCTGGACAGCGGGAGAGGCGGAGTGGGGGTGGTCTCCTGCCTGTGCCATTGCACCACTCCAGAGCCAGCTTAGGCTACAGAGATCCTGTCTCAAACAAGCCCCAACCCCACAGAAACCTCAAAGTTGACAAGTCTCCCTTAAACAGAAAATCAATCTCAAACTCCACCTAGCACGTACAAAGAATTAGCCAGGAGGCAAATGAGTGAAATCTATAAGATAACTTTTTTTTTTTTTTTTTTTTTTTTTGAGGCAAGACCTCATGTACCCCAGACTGGCCTTCTGATCCATCTGCCTCCAGATTACAGGCATGCACCATCACACCCAGTATATAAGGTACTGGGATGGAAACCCAAGGCTATGTACATGTTGGGCGCACATACATACTGCCAGCTCAGGCCACAAGACAGTGTCTGTGTGTCTGGCTGATACTACTTTGTGGCACCCTGAAGAGCTTTAGTTTAACAATTACCCCCCTCCCCCCCCTTTGTTGTTGTTGGCTTTTTTTGGTTTTTGAGACAGGGTTTCTCTGTGTGTAGGGTTTCTCTGTCCTGGAACCCACTCTGTAGACCAGGCTGGCCTCGAACTCAGAAATCTGCCTGCTTCTGCCTCCCGAGTGCTGGGATTAAAGGCGTTCGCCACCACACCCGGCAACCCCCTCCCCCTTTTAAAGCAGGGTCTCATCGTGTAGCTCTGGCTACTCTGAAACTCACTCTGTAGAGCAGGCTGGACTTGGACTCACAGATTCTGCCTCTCTTTCTCTAGAGCTGGAATCAAAAAGCATGCGCTGCCGTGCTGGCCTGGTTTAAACACTTTTACCTGATGAAAGTTTTGACTGGGAGCCTGAGTCCGTGACGGTCAGCACAGGAGAGGAGAGCATCCAGCCCCTTCGTTACTACTTGCCAAAAGGAGCTCAAAACTCCTGTCCAGCCTGGCAGGGCAGCACACCCTATTGCCCCGACCCCCAGTCCTAACAAAAGGGAGGGATGGGGGTGTAGTTCTCTTGCTACACTCTCTGCCTCTGTACATGAAGCCGAGTTTGATCTCAAGCCCTGCGTAAAACAAGGGCTGTGATCCCAGCACTTGGGAGGTAGAGACAGAAGGATCAGGACCTCGGGACTAGTGTTAGCTCCATAGTGAGCCTGGGCCAGCCTGTCTCAGAAAGAGAATTAGGGAGGGAGGGGGAGGAGGGAGGGGAGGGAGGGGAAGAAAAGATTCAGAGACACAAACCCGTTAGTGAGTGAAAGGAGCCAGACGATAGAGGTCACCACAGAGTATGTGGTATTGTGCGGATCATAGGAGGTGGTTGTGATAAAAAGGCCAGTGGGAACCAGGAGTTGGAGGGCAGGGGAATGAAAAGAGAAGGCAGTGAAAACCGGCTCTGCATTGTTGGTCCAAATCCACAGATTATGAGGCCCAAGGGTGCCCTCTATTGGAAACCATGAACCCTGCATGTCTGTCTGTCTGTCTGTCTTTCTTTCTTTCTTTCTTTCTTTCTTTCTTTCTTTCTTTCTTTCTTTCTTTCTTTCTTTCTCTCTTCCTTCCTTCCTTTCTCCCTTCCTCCCTTCCTCCCTTCCTCCCTTCCTCCCTTCCTCCCTTCCTCCCTTCCTCCTTTCCTCCCTTCCTCCCTTCCTCCCTTCTCCCTCTGTCTATCTGTCTGTCTGTCTTTCCTTTTTTAAAGACAGGGTCTTAGAAGCTCAGACTCACCTCAGACTCCTTATGTATCTGAGTCTAAGGATGGCCTTGAACCCCTGATCTGGTCTGCCTTAGATCCTCACCTGCTGAGGTTACAGGTGTGTGCCACCATGTTTCTCTCTCTCTCTCTCTCTCTCTCTCTCTCTCTCTCTCTCTCTCTCCAAAGTTTCACTAAGTAACCCAGACTGGCCTAGAACTTCCAATCCTCCTGTCTCAGCCTAACAGTGCTAGGACCACAGGTGTGTGAAATATCACGCTGACCTGATGTGTGCTGATGTGTGACCTGTGTGCTCAGGGCCAGAGGGGGGAGGGAGGGAGGGAGGGATCTGAGAACTCTCAACTCTCTCTACTTGACTTTGCTGAAAGCCTAAAGCTATATGAAAAACTAAAGTCAGGCTGGGCATGGTGGTGCACGCCTTTAGTTCCAGCACTCAGGAGGCAGAGGCAGGTGGATTTCTGAGTTCGAGGCCAGCCTGGTCTACAGAGTGAGTTCCAGGACAGCCAGGGCTATACAGAGAAACACTGTCTCAACCCCCCCCCCCAAAAAAAAAGAAAAAGAAAAAGAAAAACTAAAGTTAATTTTTTAAAAATAATTTTTCATGGATGTATTTTTTTCATGTAGTACTCTGTATATATACAGAAAAGGGCATCAGACCCCTTTATAGATGGGTTCTGGGAATTGAACTCAGGACCTCTGGGAGAGCAGCCAGTGTTCTTAACCACTAAGCCATCTCACCAGCCATTAAAGTCAATTAATTTTGAAGAGGTTTGTTTGTTTGCTTGTTTATTTATGTGTACGAGTGTGTTGCCTGTGTGTCTGTACGGGGGTCGTCACATGCATGCCTGGTGCCTATGTAGGCTAGAAGAGGGCATCAGATTCCTGTAGAGGAGTTCCCAGCATCCTCCCTGGGGCAGGTCACCTGTCACTCCAGCTCTAGGGGACCTGCCACCTCTCTCTAGCGCTACCTGAAGACATTGATGGTCTTGGCTGAAGGGGCCTCTTCAGTCACCTCCACGGCCTCCTCGTCATCGAAGTATTCCTCGTAGATGTCGATGGCGTTGTTCTGCTTGATGCAGTGCTCCATGATCTGGGGAGACGCCGAGCCAGGAAACCTTAGCCGGGAAGAGAGCTGCCCCGCCCCCTCCCTGCCTGTGTCATCTCTGATGGTCAGCAAGGCCTGGCCCAAGCCCAACACTCTTCCAGTGAGAGGATCGGACTCACTGCACACTGGAACAGGCCGCCATGTTATCCCTATGTTTCAGTTCCACAGAAGGACAGCCCCAGGCTTCTTGGGGAAACCACAGAAAAAGGGGGCAGCCAATCAGCAACTGCCCCGACGTCTGGCCAGGAGCTTACAACAGATTCAATAAAAAATCCCAATAAAGTAACCCTCTCTCCCTCGCGGTTCAAACCAATCAACAGTGTACAAATATCTCATGCCTTAAGCTCCACCAATCCTGAGAAAGGTGACCCAACCACGACTCGAGAACCCCTAACTGGCTTTAAAAGGGGCCTGCTCCCCTCAAGGTCGCCATTTTGCTCGGATGGATGACCCCGCATGCTGGATGTTCCTACAGAATAAATGCTCTTTCTCTTTGCATACTATTGAGTCTGGGGTCTTCTTTTAGGGATTCTCGGACTCTTACACCGGGAGCCTTCTTTAATCCCTTCAACAGAAAATTTCCTCCTTACGGGGGGGGGGGGCAAATGGGAGTGTCCCTATCTCTGACAGTGTCCCTTAACGGTATCTGGTGAAGTCAGTGTGTCTGTCTGTCTTGGATTTGTGGAGTGAGTTACAAACATTTTGGGAGCGGGTGGCATGTGAGATTCAGTCTGCAGCCTCTGCTGGGTCTGGCAGAGAATTGAAATTCAGTTCAGTGCATGAAGGAGCATTACTGGCTGATTGGCAGGGCTCTTCTAGGGTACCTTTTACCCAAGAGGCTTCCCATATTGTTGTTGTTGTCGTGTGTGTATGTGTGTGTGCCTTGGGGTTTAATGGGGGGAAGGGGACATGCTCACCATTGCACATGTGTGGAGGTCAGAGGACAACTTACAGGAGTGAGAACTCTCCTACTATCAGGAGGGTTCTAGGACTTCAAGTGATCAGCCTTGAGGACCAGGGTCTTTACCCACACAGCCATCTTGCCAGCCCTCTTCTAAGCATTTTAGACTCCTCCTTAAACTCATTTGCCTACAGGTGCCTATGGTCAGCAATGAGGCTCTCCCTCCCTGGCTGAGAGCTACGGGAGCCTACACAGGGCTGCACACAGCCTGTAGAGTACAGTCTGAGCTGGGGTGGTGGTGTGGGACAGCTGGCACCAGAGGGAGGCTAACCGAACCCAGCTGCATGACGGCGTTGATGTAGTTCTCGTCCTTCTCCACTTTCTTCCGGAAGCGGATGGTCTGCTCCAGCTCCTGGGGGTTCACATCCTTGGGCCAGCCCCCCTCGACATGATTAACGCCACAGCTCTCCATCTCGAACCGCTCAGTGTTGGCCTAAACAGAAGCACAGGGGAGAAGACATTTGTCTCTGGGCTAAGCATTCAGCCATTTCTGCAAACCTGGGTCTTGGGGACCCTAAGCTCTTACGGGGATACTGAATAAGGGATGTCCTGACCAAAGCCATAAAGTGAAGAGGCCCTATCCGGTTCCCAACAGCACTATCTGGGAACCTTACAGGGGACAGTGGTGGTCATGAAAAGCCTAGTTCCATCTTTACCTTAAACAGGCCCAGGAGTCCACCCACCCATCCTGGGAGATATCATATCAACAGTGACTAAACTTCTATCCCTCAGCATTACAGATACTGGAAATCAAAAGCGATTCAGCTCATTCATGCCACGATCATCAGGATCCTTCACGCCCATGATACCGTGAAAAGTGTGTTTTGGCTGAATCAAGTGATACTGATTGCTCCCGGGCGTGGTAAGATGGGTTAGCCCATGTCACATGATTTTCAGGGTGGCTGACAGAAACATGGGTTGATCCTTTACTTCGTGGGGACTCTTCGTGTCCAGGGACACTTCGTGTCCCTGGGACCTCCACCCATTCCAGTGGGAATCGCCTATGTCACACTTCCTTTTTCTTACGCCCTTTTGGATAGTTCTCTCAGAAAGCCCAAATGCCCAGACTGACTCCATCTCAAAGGCCTCAGAGCCCTTGGGAGGAGCGTTTTGGGTTCTAGGTATGTCCAATCTTTTTGATATTGCAATACGACCCAACACTATCATCTACAAAGTTCATATTCAGTAGGCATATGGTCAACACACACACACACACAGCTGAACACAGGAGATGCGATCTTAAAAAAAAACAAACAAACCAGACTTGGGAAATGGAGGCAGGAGGAGCAGAACCTCAAGGTCACTCTTCTCTTGGCAAGTTCATGGAATACATGACCACTCGGTCACACATTTAAAAAAAAAAAGACAAAGAAAAATCATACATACAAAAAAAATTCTCCTAATGCGTTAAGAAGATTCACCGGATTGTCACCGGATTGTGTTGGACCACATTCAGAGATCTCCTCATTCATTTCTGAAGCTGACTAGGCCCAGGAATCCACCCAACCCTCCTGGGTGATAGATGGCATATTAACCAACACCGAGTAACCATCCTTCAACAGCACAGAGACTGCACACCAATAGCAACTCGGAGCTCGGACGTTGCCTTGTGCATTCTGGGGGACACACAGAGGTCGGACACATCTGCTCCGGTCCAAGAAGAGTGGGTGTTGTCTACTCCTGATCCTGGCACCGGGTGAGTCTTGGGGTGACTCTGCCCACACGCCTCCAGCACCTGCTCTCGCCCATGCTACCTAGTTTCCTGGTAAGCCGCCCTGCTTATCCCTTCAGGGCAGGCACCCACCTCGTGTTCTGACATGCTGGCGGAGCACTGGATGCCTGTGTCCACTGGGTTCCGCTCCACATACAGTGCGGACAGCTCCGGGTTGGGTGAGATGTCGATGTTCAGCTCAGCCTGGCGATCTGAGAAGTTGCATTGCTTCCCAAACTCGCTGCGCTTCTTCAGGTACACGTAGACGATCTCCATGGCGGCGACCGTGGCTGTGGCAGGATGGAGCAGAGCATCAGACTAGTGAGGGTCCCACCCAGATACTGCTCATCTCCTCGGGTCCCACCAGAGGCAGGACCGGGTTAGGGGATCTCTCCAGAAGCTACACCTATGTTTTGTTTTGTTTTGTTTTGCTTTTTGTAAATTATCTGTGGTGGGGAGGGGGGCTGGAGAGATGGCTCAGCAGTTAAGAGCTCTGGCTGTTCTTCCTTGAGATTCCCAGCCCCCACAGGGCAGCTCAAAAGCATCTATGACTCCAGTTTCAGGACATCTGACTTCACCCTCTTCTGGCCTCCATCGGACTGCACATATATGGTATATAGACATACATACAGAATGCAGGCACACCCCCCACCCCCCACACACACATACAAATAAAACTTTAAAAATTAATCCCATTCATCTGGGTACACGTCTGTGATCCCAGAACTCTCAAGGTGGAGGCAGGAGAATCCAGAGTTTAAAATCATCCTAGGCTACACAGAAAGTTCTAAGCAAGCCATCCTGGGCTACATGAGACCCTGTCTCAAAACACAGAACATAAAACACAAAAACAAAATGAATGGTTGGGCAGTGGTGGCTCGAACACTTTAATCCCAGCACTCGGGATTCAGAGGCAGGNGGATTTCTGAGTTCGAGGCCAGCCTGGTCTACAGAGTGAGTTCCAGGACAGCCAGGACTACACAGAGAAACCCTGTCTCGAAAAACAAAACAAAACAAAAAAAGCAAAGCAAACCAACAACACACACACACTTAAAACCAAAAACCCTTCACCAGGTGTGATGGTTTACACTTGTACTCCCAGCCCTTGGAAGACTGAAGCAGGAGGATTGCCATGAGTTCAAGGCCATTCTATGCTTTGAAAGCAGCTTGTGATATATAGTGAGACGTTATCTAAAATGGCCTGGAGAGATGGCTCAGTGGTTAAGAGCACTTGCTGCCCTTGCAGAGGGCTAGAGTTGGGCATCTCCAGATGCTGTAACTCTAGCTCCAGGGAATCTGGTGCCACCTTCTGGCCTCTGTGAGAATGTGTAGTATATGCCAGCCATCCCCCATCTCTCTCTCCCTCCCCCTTCCCTCCCTCACTCCCCCTCCCTCTCCCTTCCCCTCTCCCCCTCCACCTCCCTCACACACACATGCACACGCAGCCAAATAAAGCTGATTTTGAGACAGGGTCTCACTAGCCGGCCTGGAACTAACCATGTAGACCAGGCTGCCTTCAAACTTGGAGGTCCACCTGCCTCTGCATGAGCCGCCATGGCTAGAAAAAGAGAATAAGTCTTTAAAGAAACAAAAAGAACAAAAATCTCCTCAGATAAGAATCACTAAACTCACCTAAGTGCCGAGTGTATGCTCAGTGTAAATTATACTGTTTGGTTCTTGCTCTTACCCCTCTCAGGCCAGCAATGAAATCACCATTTTACTTGAGGAACATTTCTATCTTTAGGTGACTTGCCAGGCGTCACACAGCTGACAAGCAGGCCAGCTGGGCTGCCTGGCTTCAAAACTCTTACCCACAGAATTGCACACTTTCTGTTGAATCAATACACTTAGTGGAGGCAGGAGGCGATTCTGATGACGGTTGAGCTAGACCCACCGGCAAGCTCAAGATTTAAACCACATGGGACACAGATGAAAGAGACCTGGATCTCTTAAAAGCCACCAAACTGCTCACGTGACTGCTCACCCATCCGTGCCCGAGTGCCCGGTTACCAGGCTTTAACCCACCTCTGGTGGCCACACAGTGAATCCCTGCCTCCAGGATCGCTCCACCTACGTGTGAGCCACTTTGAGAAGGGGACAAAGCCAAGTGGCTTCTTCAACACAGGGAACTGGGAATTCACTGGTCTGTGCCACGTAGCCACGAGAATCAAGAATTGTGGCCAGCAAGGTGGCTCAGCAGGTAAAGATGCTTATAGCACAGTCCTCATGACCTGAGTTCAGTCCCCTGAGCTCATTTGCTTGGAAGGGAGAGGAATGTCTCCAACAAGCTATCCTCTAATCTCCACATATGCACCTCTCTCTCTCTCTCTCTCTCTCTCTCTCTCTCTCTCTCTCTCTCTCTCTCTCTCTCTCGTTAAAAAAATAATAATTGTAAGGAAGCGTGGTAAGACCCTGGGATCTGGCCCTGCCTTCACCGTCAGTGTGCCCCTGGTCCGGTCATTCACTCTTTCCAGAGCTGACCTGCAGCTGCAAAGATTCTGTAGAGGGGCTGGCGTGCAAACACACTGTGAGGAAGGGCTCCTTATCAAAGTCCTAAGAACACCCACTGCCTTCCACCTCAAACAAGGGGGCCTTGGTCCTTCTGACCCCACGCATTAGGAGACTGAATACAGGCTCTGGCTGTCTGGCCATCTAGAGCATTATACTACGGACTACGGACGTCAGCCTGAGCTACCCAGACCCTGTCTGGTGTGGAAGAGATGGCTGGGAGGTGAACAGCACACACCGACTGCTCTTGCAGCGAGGAGTTTGGTTCCCAGCACCCACGTGGCAGCTCTCAACTGTCTGTGACTCCAGTTCCAGCTGATCTGATGTCATCTGGTCTCTGAGGGTAGCAGACATACATGCAGGCAAAACATTCATACACATAAGATAAACATTTTAAGAATCTCAAAAACTTTTTTAGAATGAAAAGGCAGACAGACGCACATCCAGAGAGGGAAGAGAGGGAAGACAGGCAAGAGAACCCAAGTATGAGCTAGACCCAGTGGTGTCTACAATCTAAGCATCGAAGAAGCAGAGGCAGGAGGATCGCTGCAAGTTCTAGGCCAGCCTCATCCACAGAATGCGTGTCAGACTAGTCA
The DNA here is from genome assembly GCF_900095145.1 of Mus pahari. Classification (NCBI taxonomy): domain Eukaryota; kingdom Metazoa; phylum Chordata; class Mammalia; order Rodentia; family Muridae; genus Mus; species Mus pahari. The sequence goes on along the minus strand of NC_034603.1, from coordinate 81,942,666 downwards.
GAGCTACGCAGTGAAACCTGAACTCAAAAAAAAAAAAAAATTTTTTTAAAAAACAATCAATCAATCAGTTGGTCAGTCAGTCAATCAAACCACGAGTAAAGAAGGCAATGATTCCTGATGCAAAGAGACACGTGATCCATGGGACCGAACTGGAAGCTCAGGAATAAACCTGCATGCTATGGTCAGCTGGTCTCTGACAGACCACCAAGGGATGCAGCAGAGAGGCAGGGACTGGTCTCTTCAGCACGTGGTGCTGGGTTCGCTGGGTATCCCAAGGCTCCACGGCCTTAAGGAGTCTGAACCATGGCTCCGCCTGCTGAGTCCTAAGGCTGAAGGCCTGAGAGCTGGCCGTGCCCATCAAGAAGCAGGTGGTGGCCAGGGTGGAGGGGAACAGCTGGAACAGCGGTGATTGAGAAGAGGGGGAGGGGAGGTTAACTCTCCAGGCTCTCAGCATCCATACATTGCTCCTTCAAGGCAGCATGACCTGCTAGGCTGTCATGACAAGCTAGGCTTGCTACCGATGCCTGTAATCCCAGTCCTTGGGAGGTAGCAGCAAGAAGACTGAGATAAGTTAAGGCTAGCTCCAGCTACACAGTTCAAGGCTAGATTGAGCTACAGAAGACCCTGTCTCAAAAAAAAAAAAATGAAAACAATAAAAGCATGCTTCCAGCCATCCCCCAAGCCAACCCAAATCATACGTGATTTGGAAAGTCTCCCTTACGGTTGGGAGAGATGGCTCCGAGAGCAGAGGGGTTGGCAAAGAAGCAGTCTGCATAAGGGTGCAAAGTCACTTAAGTTCTCTCTGTCTTCTACCACAGACCTGGCAGTTGGATGCAGGCATTTAGGGGCTGTCTCTCTCCATCTCCCATTGCTGTGGTACAGCTGGCTCCCAAGGACACAGGGACACTTAAGAGAATGAGAAAATTCCGGGGAGAAAAACACCAGCCTCTTCAGCCCGGACCCGATTCTAACAGCTCTGCTTTCTTACTCCGTGTTTCCCGAGGCCAAGCCCTCGTGGAGAACGGAGGCATTGTCTCGTGTCTGGAGGCAGACAGAGGGGACATTTAAAGGCTAGCCTGGTGACAAGAAGACAGCACATTCAAAGCCCCAGAGCAGGCTCTTGTCTCACAAGCTAACAGGGTGCAAAGATAAATGGCTAGGTCAGCCAAGCGTGTCACAGCGATCTTTCTCCTCTTTGGGAAGACAAGTGCCCCAGGGTGGGGCTTCCCCAAAAAGGGTCTGAACAGGGTACCTTCAAGGGGACAGGTAGCAGAGGGCATCAGGGGTATTGTTGCTTAGGAGTTTCAGGGGGAACATTGCCCCTGTGGGAACCTCCAGAAGCATGCAGAATCACAATAATCTCTCTCTCTCTCTCTCTCTCTCTCTCTCTCTCTCTCTCTCCCTTTTCCTCCCCTCTCTTACACACACACACAGACAGAGCTAAATATGGACTCTTAGAACCTTACACATATCAGCCAGTGCTCTACCATTGAGCTACACCCAGCCCCACTGAGTCTCAAATCCAGGGCCACAAAGAACCACTATACCCTGGTCCAAACACCAAAACATGTGATCATTTCCTGCACCCTAGCTCAATAGACAAAAAAGAAGACTTGCTTCAGGCGAGGATAATGAGCAAAGACGTTCCTAGAGAGAACCCTTTGTGGCTGAGCAGAAAGCACGGTACACAGCTGCGAGGAAAGGCCAGGAAATAGCAGGGAACAGAGCTGTGGGAAGGGGGCCAGGAGAAGGGTCACCCTTTGTCCCTTGGGGCAGCCCATCTGTGTGCCTGGAATTAAGGAGCTGTGCTTAAGGGAGGAATACAGAGGGAAGGGCTCCTGTGTCTTTCCAATGTCTTTGTGAACCTTCTGGACCAGGTTAGGAAAAGGATCTCCTGATCCTAATATAGATGAAAGGCCAACTCCCAGAAGGAGGGGCAAAAGAAAAGGTGCATTTACATACAGTGCCTGTGCCAGGCTACAAGACTCTGTGATCTCCCATTCTATGCTCTCCATTTTGTTTTTCTTAACTTCGCTTTGTGTGTGTGTGTGTGTGTGTGTGTGTGTGGTGTATGGTGTGTGGTGTATGGTGTGTGTGTGTGTGTGTGTGTGTGTGTGTGTGGTGTATGGTGTGTGTGTGGTATATGGTGTGT
>NC_034603.1:81926819-81940419 GCF_900095145.1 Mus pahari | reverse complement strand
AGCCTCTCCTTCCATGCTGTCGGGTTTGGGATTGTGTTATTGTGTGTGTGTGTGTGTGTGTGTGTGTGTGTGTGTGTGTGTGTGTGTGTAAGAGCAGGTGGGGTGGAAGCCAGAAGTGCCAGATCCCCTGGAGCTGAAGTTTCAGGGGTTGTGAGTCACCTAACGTGGGTGCTGGAAATCAAACTCCCGGTTCTCTGCAGGAGCTCACTCACTCTTAGCAGCTGAGACATTCCTCCAGCCCCCTCTCTTAGTCTTTGAGACAGGCTCTCACTCTGAGTCCACTGGCCTAGAGCGCACTGAGTAATTTAAGTTGGTCTCTGACTCTTGGCAATCCTGCATCGGCTTACCAGACTGCAGGGTTTACCGGCCTATCCCTTTCCCTCTCCCTACTTTTAACTGAAAGCTCTTTTCTTAACAGCCCATCCTTCCTGGGCTTGAACTTTTGTTCCATTCACCTGAAAGCCGGAAAGAGGTCCCGCCCACTCCGGGTCACAGCCCGGGTCAGGGCCTGGTGGAGAAGTGCAGAAGGCAAGGTGCTTGGGGGCTGAGGAGGTCCTGGAACTTGAAGAATATTCAGGGCAGCGAGGATTAATGCAGCGGGGAGAGCTCCGGTCCTGATTCCAGCATCTGACAGTTCTCCGAGATTTCTTGCACTGTTGCTGATTATTACCCTCGAGGGCTTTTCCCTCTTTTTGCCAGGTCTTCTTTCGGGCTTGGACGCCCTCTAGGACGCCCGCCTCTTATCCTGGCTCACCTCCTGCCACACCGCCCAGAAGAAGCGCCCAAGACAGGTCCCAGCTCCAGCGCAGCTCAAACGGCTAGGAGCTGCGGAGTTTACCGGTTGCCTAGCAACCCTGGCCGGGCCGAGACGCCGGCCGTTCCGAAGGCGATCTGGAGCACGTGACACTGGTCCCTCTAGTCGGAAGCACCCCCTTCTCTCCTCCCTTCTCTGGAGAAGGTCTGCGGAAGAGGTGGAGGGAAGTTAACCAAAGCTTTGCCAAAATGCTTATCCAGGTCTACAGTCTACATCCGGCAAAGTCCCTCCCCCAGCCCGGTATCCCCCCCCCCCAAAAAAAAACGCTATCAAAGTGACTAGAGCGTGGGAAGCCCCGCCCCTGGGTCAGAGAAAGCCTACTCAGTTCAATTCGGATCATGCCTGATTTGTCACTGTTTGCTACAAGGTCCTAGTTTCTTCTGCTGCCTTACCCCCTCACCACCACCCTGCTGAATTCATCTCCGGAATGGAAATTCCTTGAGGGTCAGGCTCAATGTATGCATGGCTTTGCTATGTGGCTGGCACGTTGTAAATATGGTTTCATTGCATGAATGAATGAGCCGATGGACACATGAATGACACAAAGAGAGATGTGTTTCTCCTGAGCTTGAGGCAAGGAAGTGAGAAAATCTGGGAGGGATTGGTGGACAGGCTGAGTAAGGCACTTGTTGCATAAGCCTGACAAGCTGAGTTCATATCTTAGAACCCACATAAAAGTGGGGAAAAAAAAAGAATGGCTTCCACAAAGTTGTCCTCTTATCTCCTACCTGTGTCATGTAGCTCACCCACAATCATTATCATCATCATCATCATCATCATCAATAATTTTAAAAGAATTAAAGAAGGGGGGTGTAGTCCTATATCTAGGACTGGTGAGATGGCTCAGTGGAGAAAGGGGCTTGCCACCACTTCTATAACCTAGGGTTGAGCCCCAGACACACATGGTGAAGGAGAGAAGTGAATCCTCTTAAGTTGTCCTCTGACCTCCATACTTGTGCTATGTAAGACACACACAAACACACACATACACAATATGATTTTTAAAAAATATTTATTTATTTATTTATTTATTTATTTATTTATTTATTGTACACAGTGTTCTGTCTGCACGCCAGAAGAGGGTGCCAAGACCCCATTACAGATGGTTGTGAGCCATCATGTGGTTGCTGGGAATTGAACTCAGGACCTCTGGAAGCACAGTCAGTGTGTTCAACCTCTGAGCCATCTCTCCAGCCCACAATATGATTTTTTTAAAGAGAAAGAGAACCACAGAACCATATATACTTCCCCAGAGGTGACCCTTAATAGCATTTGGGACCCGAGGTTGGTTCTTTATTCATCATGGGATTTTAGCAAGGCACTCTCTCTGCCATCCCCTGTGAGCTTTGAATGAGATGAGATCACCCCCATAGCTCATATATTTGTATGCTTAGTTCCCAGATGGACAAGCTTTCTGAGAAAGATTAGAACCTTGTTGGAGGAGGTATGTCATGGGAGTGGGCTTGGAGGCTTTAAAAGCTCACACCAGGCCCCCAGTCTCTCTCTCTCTTTCTCTCTCTCTCTCTCTCTCTCTCTCTCTCTCTCTCTCTCTCTCTCTCTCTCTCTCTCTCTCTCTCTCTTCCTGATGCCTGTGGATCAGCATGTAGCCCTTAGCTACTTTTCCAGCATCGTGTCTTCCCATGTACCACCATGTTTCCCTCCATGATGATAATGGACTAACTCTCTGAAGCTATCGGTAAACCCTCATTTAAAAGCTTTCTTGTATAAGAGTTGCCTTGGTCGTGGTGTCTCTTCGCATCAATTGAGCAGCGGCCTTAAGATGATCCTTCAGTATTAAGACTGAACAGGGCCTTGCATCTGATAGGCTGGAGCTCTACCACTGAACTACACCCCAGCCTTACTTTCCATTTCTGAGACTTAACTTTCCCCATCTTCACAGTAGAACAGTGGCAGTTCTTCTGGATAATGGGGGAGAATATGCAATCAGACCCAGAAGATAATCCAGCCCATTGTGAGCCCTCGTCAGCACTGTGCTTGTCGCTACAGGCTCCGGAGAATGGGGTGAATCCCGGGCCAGGCGTGGGCACTGGAAATTTGGATAGAGTCAGGCAAAGAATGAGTCACTGAGATGTGGGATTTGGGGCTGGAACTGGGCCCTAGGAAATGGTTTTGAGATGCAGGGGAAGGAGTGGGGAGTGACTCCCAGAGTGGGGGTGGGGCACGATGTGGACCAGAGTAACTCTGCAGGTCAGTTAGTTCCAGGATGGAGCAATGTGGCTGGCTGGGGTTGCAAGCTAGGGGACTCTCTGATGACACATGGGTAGAGAAAGTGAAGTATATGTGTGAGTGTGCACTGTGTGTGCAGATAAAAAGGAAGAAGGGGGAAGTTGGAAAGCAAACTGCAGTCGTTTTTATTATGACAATGATTTTTATCCCTGGCTTCCTACCCCACCCTTCACTCCCTTCACTCCGACCACCACTGGCTCATTTACTCACTCGCTGGCTTTTAGCTCTTAGCTCTTGGCAGGTTCAGCTCAGCCACCCTGGGAGGCCAGCATGAAGTCATATAATTAGGAGCATTCATAAGGTCCTAGTTTGGTTCCCCCGCCCCCAGCTTCTCAGATTTCCACCCAATCACAGCATAACTGACAACAGAAATTCTTTGCTTAGGTCAGCCTCCGCCTTGGACAAACTCCAGGCAGGTCCCTAGTCAGGTCCCTAGTCCATTACACATTGCCTTCCTTTCCAGCCCCAGTCCCTTCTTTTTTTTAAAGTCAGGGTCTCATGTAGCTCAGCCTAGCTTTGAACTTCTGATTTTTTGAACTAGGGTTTTTTATTAGTGCTAATCAATAGTACAGGGTAAGGGCTTTTCTTATGGTGTTTGCATATATTCATAAAATATACTTTGATCATATCTATTCCCCATTACGCTCTGCTTTCATGTCTTTGTTGGTGGTGGTTTGTTTTTTGTTTTTCTAATTTTGAAATCGAGTGAAAACTGATACCTAAGTCTCTGAGATGGAAAGAAGACAATCAGGTGTTCAAGGTCAGCCTTGGCTTACAAGAGGCCAGCGTGGGCTACATGAGACCATCTTGGGCTGCATGAGACCATCTCGGGCTACACGAGACCATCTTGGGCTACATGAGACCATCTCGGGCTACACGAGACCATCTCAGGCTACACAAGACCATCTCGGGCTACATGAGACCATCTCGAGCTGCATGACACCATCTCGGGCTACACGAGACCATCTCGGGCTACATGAGACCATCTCGAGCTACACGAGACCATCTTGGGCTGCATGAGACCATCTCGGGCTACACGAGACCATCTTGAGCTGCATGACACCATCTCGGGCAACATGAGACCATCTCAAAACAATCAGAACTAGACCAGGCTGGATACTTTTTGATCCCAGCACTTGTCAGGTAGAGGCAGACAGACCTCTGATTTCCAGGCTAGCCTGGTCTATATGAAGAGTTCCAGGTTAGTTTCAATAGTGAAACCTTGTCTCAAAGAAAACCCAAACCAAACCACCAAACACAAGTCTTTCTCTCCCCCATCTCATTCTCTCTCCCTCTCTCTCCTCCTTCTGTCTTTTCTTTCTTCTCTCTCTCGCTCGCTCACTCTCTCTCTCTCTCTCTCTCTCTCTCTCTCTCTCTCTCTCTCNTCCCTCTCTCTCCTCCTTCTGTCTTTTCTTTCTTCTCTCTCTCGCTCGCTCACTCTCTCTCTCTCTCTCTCTCTCTCTCTCTCTCTCTCTCTCTCTCACACACACACACACACACACACAAAACAGACTAAACAGGAAGTACAAGAGCATGGAAATCTTGCCCACAAACACTAACCCTGTATCCAAGCAATAGGAGCTGTTACATGATAATTTATAACTCCCATCCCAAGACCATGACCAAGACTGCAAGACTGCCCCAATACCTCTGCTACCCTAGAACTTAGAAAAATAAAGGGCCATCAAATATTTAGACTTTGTGTGTTAGGAGGCACAAATCAAAGCTCTTGGGGGGGGGGGCTGGTAAAGACAGTTCTTACCTGAGTGTATGGCCAGTGACCATGGCAGGCCTCTTAAGTCAGTCACTGTTCGAGTGACTAAGAGGTAGTGCTGATCTGGGAGTGTAGCTCAGTGGTACAGTCGCCACCTAGCATGAGCAGGGGCCCTGGTTCCGTCAGAAGCAAATGGGGGCTGCAGGAACGGAGTGAAGCAGACGTGCGTAAGGCTGCTCACAGTCACCTTTCTTATTTTGTTTTGAAATAAAAGAACTAAAGTTTTACGTTTATCTTTTTGTGTCTGGATGTACTGATTGCATTTCCGTCTGTACACCCTGGGTATGCAGTGCCCAGGGAGGCCAGGAGAGAACATCATATTTCAGATCTCTTGGAACTAGAGCTACAGACCCTTCTGATTGCCCTTGTGAATGCTGGGAACCAACCCCAGGGTCTTCTGGAAGAGCAGCCAGTGCTCTTAACCACAGAGCCATCTCTCCAGTCTTCACCTTCCCGCTTCTTCTAGACGCTTTGCAACTTAGGGTTTCATCTAACCCCACAGCCCACGTCACCTCGGTGCTGAGCTGCAGTTTTCTCAGAAAATTAGCCTAATTATGGGAGTTCCCAGACCCATTCTTACTCATCTCCCCAAGGCTGCGGGTTCCCCAAGGGCAGGCAGAGCCCAGGAAAAGCCACAAAAGCACGTGCCTACTTGTGAGCTGGTGAGGTCATCTGCGTAAGCTTCTCCCCTCCAGCACTCCCAAGGGAGATGGTGGCTCACCCAGGAGCTCATTGACTTTCTGAAATCTCAGCTGCACAGGGGTGTGAATAGTCACTTGGCTTGTTGAGAGGCACTAGAGCTGGTGTAGCCCTGTCAGTGGGGACTAGGGGCTGCCCCAGAGACATTGTGTTCAGGCATCCGTGCCCCAAGCAGCAGCCTATAAGGCAAGGACTCAGGAATACAGCACGAACCCATGGCTGGGGGAGGAGTGCACCTGGGCACCTCCCACCTGACCATTGTGTTACCCCATGCCCACCCAGAGGCACCCAGCTCAGGGCCTGGGGCTCTGTGTGAAACACCCTATGCTGTCTTCACACCAGCCAGGCCCTGACCCTTGATGTGCCTGTTAATCTACAAACCAAATGGCCTTATTGATTTTTTCTGAGGGTTAATACAAAATTGATACCCATATCAGGCAGGATTGCTGGCTCCTGGTGACCACTTAATCAAGGCTACTTAACTTCTTAGCAGCCTGATGAGCAATGAATGACCTTCAGAGGGAACTTTAGGGAAAGTCCAGAATAGAGAAGGGGTCCAGATTGGGTTCTGTGAGAGGAGCTCCTGGCAGAGGTGAGGGGCAGTTCCACAGATCAGAGCTTTGGCCACAGAAGCATCGGGAGCTGAGTTCAAATGGCCAGCACTGATGTAAAAAGCTGAGTGTGGCAGGGACACGCCTGTAGCCTCAGTGCTTCAGTGGGGAGACAGGATTATTTCTGGGGGTTGCTGGCTGCAGCCTAGTGAGAAACCCCATCTCAGGGGAATAAGGTGGAGGGGTTGGTAGAGAGCTGAAGAGCCAGTGTCCTTTGTCCTCTGGCCTATGTGCATATAACACACATGCACGCACACCATCACCACCAAAAACCAAAAACCAAAATAGGTAAAGGCCACAGGTACCTGTAACCTGAGACTTTCACTCAGAGCTTCCTCTTTAAAAAAAAAAAAAAGAGAGAGATTTATTTTATGTAAATGAGTACACTGTCGCTATGCTATCTTCAGACACACCAGATGAGGGCATCAGATCGCATTACAGATGGTTGTGAGCCACCGTGCAGTTGCTCGGAATTGAACTCAGGACCTCTGAAACAGTCAGAGCTCTGAAGCACTGAGCCATCTCCCCAGTCCAATGGCCTCCCAGGTGTGACAGTACTCACCTTTAGTCCCAGGGTTAAGAAGGCAAAGGTTAGGCTGGAGATAAGGCTCAGCGGTTAAGGGCACTGAGTGCTCTTCCAAACAGTCCTGAGTTCAGATCCCAACAACCACATGGTGGCTCACAACTATCTGTAATGGAATACGCCCTCTTCTGGTGTGTTTGAAGATAGCTACAGTGTACTGTACTGTATTATTTATTATTTATTATACTCAGTGTACTGAGTATAATAAATAATAAATAATAAATAAATCTTTAAAAAATGAAGGCAGAGGTTACTGAGGTTAGCCTGGTCTATAGAGAAAGCTCTAAGACAGTTGGGGGGGGGTGGTCTGTCTCAAGCAAAACAAAACAACAGTTAAAAAAAATATTTTGTGCTCAGCACGGTGGTTTTTAGTCCCAGCGCTTGGAATATAGAGGCAGGCAGATCTCAATGAGCCCTAGGCCAGCCTGGTCTACACACTGGGAGGTCAGCCAAGGCCATATAATGAGATCTGTGAGTGTGTGTTTTCCTTTGTGTGCATCATACGTGGAGGCCAGAAGAGAGCATCCTGGAACTAAAACGTCAGATGCTTGTGAGCCACCACGTGAGGGCTGGGAACCGAACCCAGGTCCTCAGCAAAAGCAGTGAGTGCTCTAGACTATGAGCCATCTGGACAGCCCCGAGATTTGCTTTTTTAGATTCTCTACATGTCTCTCTGTGTGTATATCATGCACATGTGGTTGTCCTTGAATATCAGAAGGGCCATGGCCCTCCGCCCCTGGAGATGGAGCTGCAGGTGATCATGAAGCTATGAGAGCTTGGAATGGAACTTAGCATCAAGTACTCACCTGCTGAGCCACCTAGCCATCTGCCTCACAACCACTAGCTCATTTCTTACTGAAATCCAGCACAGCTTTTGGAGGAGCCTCTTGTAATCCCCCCCATGCCCTCCCCCCAGACCTCTGTGGAGGGGACATGCACTGTGGCTAGTCCTCAGAGGTTAGCAAGTTAAGTGACTCAGTCAGCTGCATATCTTAAGGGAAGTGGTTTATTTCAGGGGAGGGCGAACATGGATCAAGCAGAGGTTTGCCCACCCAACTCTTGTAGAACCTGGAGGAGTTTTAGTTTAGTGTACATGCATTAAAAAGTCCTTCAGCTGCTGCAGAGGAAACATCAGAAGCAAGGCCTGAGGCCAAAGCTCCGAGCCTGCACAGGACACAGGCATACACAGGTAGCTCACAGTATGCACAGGTTAATGGGAGACACAGTGATGCCGGTGGCTTGGCCAGGAGCTTCCAGTACAATGACAATGTGGCTCTTCTGAAATGGACACATCCCCATCCCGCACCATCAGCTGGGTCTCACTTGGCTGTACAAGGCCACGGGACTTCGGTGTGTAGTGTACTCTGGGTTGGTCAGAGGTTGGAAGCACCAAAGACCCCTAACCTGTCCCTTGGCAGGCAGGACAGGGGTCATTATTTTTCTCCTGGCCAGAAGTGGCTGTTCCTCAGAATAAAGTCCCTCAGCCTTCTTAGCTATCCTGTCTTTCCCTTCACAAGGCTCCAGATAGCCTTCTCTAGCCGTGTGGGGCAGAATATCTCACTGATATTTTATCTTATTTAAAAAAAAAAGAAAGAAAGAAAAGACCAGGACGCGGCATCATGGCGCACCCTTTAATCCCGGCACTCTCAAGGCAGAGGCGGATGATCTTTGAATTTGAGGTTAGTCGGGTCTACAGAGTGAGTTCCAGGACAAGCCAGGGCTACACAGAGAAACCCTGTCTCGAAAAAATTCAAAGCAAATCTGCTCCCGGCCTGATGTGGTGTGGTAGCACACGCCTTTGAGCCCAGTACTCTGGAGGCAGAGGCAGGCAAGTCTCTGTGAGTTCTAGGCCAGGGCCAGTCAGGATATATAATGAGACCGCAGCAAAACAAAACCCAAAAAACCCCACAGCCCACTCCTTGAGCCTCTCCTCCAGACCTTGTGTGAGAGCCACAGTAGAACATCAGATATAAAACCCAACTGAGCCTGAGTCTATTGCAAGAAATGGCCATGCCTGTGAGGGAGGCGTGAGTCTTTGGATCATCAATATGTTTTTAAAACACCAGGAACGAGTTCAGTTGCTTTCAAAGCGCCTGTTCATACCTGAGACTGTTCCCACCTGCAGCTGACACCTGGTTCCAGAATGGGGGTGGCTGGTGGAGGTTAGAGAATTGCAGGCTTTCTCCCATATGTCTGCCCATGGTCGCCAGGCTGCAGTGCCCAGATTGAAGCCACCCATCCCCTCTGGGGAGATCTCTTGATGCTGTCCTTCTGGGATCTAGGCAGAGTCCCTGTGGTCCTAGAATATGGATCCTGGACCAGGTGTTCTCCTAGCACACCTCCAATTGCCACCAGCTAGAAACGGAGGACAAAGTAACTGGAAAGTGTGGCTTGGACTTAGTTAGGGCCACGCTAACAAGAGGTAGGAGCCCGGTGGCAGGGCCTTGAGAGAAAAGGGCTCTCAAGCTGGTGGTCCCCTCCTCAACTGCCATTTTTCATCTGCTGAGGGTGGGACTTAAGGTGGGCCTCAGGGACAACGGCTGAGTCCTGGGGAGTTAAGGCTGGAGAGGCTGGTCCAGTCACAGGCCTCACATCCACCTGTGGCTTTGGTCAGGAGTCCCAGCTGTGTCTCTGCAGCCACAGGAGCCTGTTCTTGTGCAGGAACCTTCGGTTTCTATTCCAGAAACACAGCTGAGTTCTGCATCTGCTGAGAACCGAGTTGGCAGGAGAGGCAGGTACCTTCAAAACCCCTAGGACGGGAACTCGTAGTGTCTCAGGTGTTCATCCGCCACAGACATGTAGGTGGCCCTCATGCTGGGAGAGTACTGTGAGGAGAGAGGAGGAGGGACAGTCACAGGAGGGCACAGCTTGCTACCTGGTCACCTTGACATTACACAGCCCGCTTTCCCCTCTGGGCAAGCTGGTTCCACACCCATAAATTCAACTAACTTTGGATCAAAGCTACTAAAAAAAATTGCCTGTATTGAGCATTATGGTCTTGGTCTTCTTCTTCTTCTCCTTCTCCTTCTCCTTCTCCTCCTTCTCCTTCTCCTTCTCCTTCTCCTTCTTTTGTTTCTGTTATCTATTTAGACAGGGACTACTTTGTAGTCCAGAGTTCCCTATGTAGCCAGGCTGGACTCAAACGTGGCTCCAACTCCTTTGGGTCTCAGCCTTCAGAGAACTGGGATTCTATGTTCCTGCCACCACACCCAGGGGCAATGAAGCAACTATCTGCAAAGTTACATTGCACTAGTTATCGCAATGAACCCGACCAAGATCCTGAACATAGAGGAGGACGTGTGCATGAAGAGCAGCACATCGTTTCGCGTAACAGGCCGGAGCATCCTCAGAGGGTGACAAGCTGGCCAGGCAAGGCGGACAGACAGTGACTTTATCACAAGCCATCATGCAGCTCAGGGGAATACCAGTGAGGCTCGGGAAGCTTCCTGTCCAGTGAGCCTCCAGTCTCACATCCCCCGGGGCACCAGCTTTAGCCTCTAGTATAACATGCAAACCCAGAGCAGGAGTCCTCCTTCCTCCACACCCAGCTCTCAGGAGGCGTAGCACTGGACCGTATCAGGTGACCCAGTAGTTAACAGCCAGCAGACTGTGGGGCACAGATCACACAGATCCTAGAAGCCAGGTCCGAATCCCATGTATGTGTCCTATGTGTGTGGCTGCTATCTAGTGTGTGTGTGTGTGTGTGTGTGTGTGTGTGTGTAATTAGGTTTTTAAAAAAAATGTATGAGTACACTGTAGCTGTCTTCAGACACCAGAAGAGGTCATCAGATCGCATGACAGATGGTTGTGAGCCACCATGTGGTTGCTGGGTTTTGAACTCAGGTCGTCTGGAAGAGCAGTCAGTGCTCTTAAGAGACAAGGTCTATCACTGGCCTGAAGCTTACCCAATAGGTGAGGTTGGCTGGCCAGCGAGCCCCAGGGGTTCACACCTCTCCTCATCTCTGGTGCTTTACTGAGTGGTTGTTTATACAGTCCTTATCTCTACTCTCTACACTTTACCTGCCCCATCACTTCCACTTTGGCTGAGTCTGTTTTTGTTTTGTTTGTTTTTCCAAGACCAGGTTTTCCTGTTTAGCCCTGGCTGTCCTAGAACTAGCTCTGTAGACTAGGTTGGCCTTAAACTCACAAAAGTCTGCCTGCCTCTGTTGCTGAATGCTGGTATTAAAGGGTTGCACCACCACGGCCTGGATGACTGACATCCTCTAACTTCTCCTGGCCTCTGTTTCCCCGACTTGAAAAATACCTAAAAAATTCAGCAACATCCTTTCTATCAGGGTCTTTATATATCTAGGGAGTTAAAAAACCCCAACCAGGTTACATCCACCAAGATTTCTATTTATGTTTTGAGGTAAGATAGACAAAGCAGAAAACCAAGTTTTTAAATGTGTCACCAATAATTTTAAAGTGTTGCTTTGACAATTCCAGAGTCAAAAAAAGCTGTGTGCAAGCTCGGCAGATCCAGTCACACTCCTAGGATGTGACACAACCTTGCTAAAATTTCGACTCTTTAATACAGTTCCTCATACTGTGGTGACCCGCAACCATACCGTTATTTTTGTTGATGCTTCATAACTGTAATGTTGCTATTGTTATGAATCATAATGTAAATATCTGACATGTATGAAACCTAGTAGGCTAACCCGAAGGAGTTGAGACCCAGTGTCCCAGGTGAAAACACAGGAATTCTTCTATTTCCTCCTGTGCTCAAAGCACCAGGGACCCTTAACATTTCCTTTTCTTCTAAAAAAAACAAATGTTTTTAGATTTATTTTACATGCCGGAATGTTTTGCACGCATGCATGTATGTTATTCCTGGCCTGCAAAGGTCAGAAGAGGGCATCAGATCTGCTGGTTGTGAGCTACGTGTGGGTGTTGAGAATTAAACCTGAGTCCCCTGCAAGAGCAGCCAGTGCTCTTAGCCATTCATTGACCCCACCAGCCCCAAGATCCTGCATTTCCTAACATGCTCGTGGCTGCTGCCGGATGCTGACTGCAGTATCAGAGTCTCCTGACCCCAGGGACATTTCCGAGGTCGCGGTCACATACAACAGAGACCATGCCACTCGGGGGAGGATGAGGGGAAGTGGGCAGGAGGCACTTTAGGTAGCCATGTGCATCTCCATGAGAGGAGATCTCATCTGTCAGATATACCTACACTATCTAAAGATGATCCAGTGTCACAGCTGAAGTGGGTCAGTTTTTTTTTAAAAAAAAGGATCACTAGGGCTGGTGAGATGGCTCAGTGGGTAAGAGCACCCGACTGCTCTTCCGAAGGTCCGGAGTTCAAATCCCAGCAACCACATGGTGGCTCACAACCATCCATAACAAAGATCTGACGCCCTCTTCTGGAGTGTCTGAAGACAGCTACAGTGTACTTACATATAATAAATAAATAAATCTTTAAAAAAAAATAAATAAAATAAAAAAATAAAAAAAGGATCACATGGTCCTTCTTTTTCAATCCTTATCCAACAGGATAAAAATGTCAGTTTTCTTTTAAAAGAAAGAGAACTCTGAAAAGAGAAAGCCTCATTTTGTCGCTTGATCCAGCTTTCCAAGAGAGTTTCCGTCTCTTGGGGCTAAGGATATAGCTTGGTGTGTGAGGTCCTGAGTTCTACTTCTCAGTATCAACACAAACAAAAGCCAAATAAAACTTTCCTATCTCTTTCAGGGTGATAACGCTTGTTTTGTGGCATGGAAGACTTCCTAATCGAAAATAAGGCCAGGGAAGACCTTGAACTCAGGGATTTTCACAACGGCCCTGAGCGATTTTTGTTAGTGTCTAGGAACGGGTCTGGAAACACAAGAGAGACTCCCTGGAGTCCGAGCCAAGGGAAGATACTTTTCCAGCCAAGGAACAGGCTGACCCTTCGGTGGCCTTGCTTCCTCTCATTCACCCACTAACACTAACACCCTCATCCATGACGACATCATCAGCACCGATCTTTCCAGATGTCCCTAGCAGGGGCAGAGGGTGGGAATCTTCCCCCAGAGTTGGCCGAGGTGGAGGCAGCTGGTAGTTAGTCACCTTTGCCAAAGCAATGAGGGTTTTTCTGTCTTCCAGCCTTGCAAATAGGGTCAGCTGCAGTTTACCTCAGGACACGGAGAGCGGCCTGTCTCCAGCGGAAGGTAATCTAAAAATCGCTTTTACTTACAATCACAGCATAGTGATTAATTTCTTTCTCACAGCAGCAGATTTTCCCAAATCGTGTTTGGCTTGGATTAATAATGAAGTCCGTCTGTGTCCCTGGGGCCTGACAGCTGGAGAGAGGCAGAGGGATCTAGGAAGCTTTGATTAGCAGGGAAGGAAGGGTAGGATTTTAAAGGTGTAGCCTGCAACTCACTAGTGCATGAAAGGCAGGCCCCGTGATGCTTTCCCAGCTCTTGGGAAACAGAGGCAGGAGTGCCAGAAGTTCAAAGTCAACCTCCACTATACAGTGAGTTGTGAGTTATGAGTTAGAGGTTAGCTCAGGCTACAGGAAACTCTCTTTTTTAAAAAAATAATAATAATAAGGGGGCTGGAGAGATGGCAAAGCAATGAAGAGCACCTGCTGCTCTTCCAGAAGACCCGAGTTCAACTCCTAGCATCCATTTCAGGAAGCTTGTAACCCCAGTTCCAAGGAATATGACTCCCTTAGTGCTCTGTGTGCATCTCACACTAACACACACACACACACACACACACACACACACACACACACACACACAAATCTTAAAATAATAGTAATGAAATTAACCTAAGTAAGGTTTTCGGGATAAATTGCGGGGGAATTGTGGAATGGAAATAAGGATTTGTTGCAGTCGGTTTTGCAGAGGGCAGGCCAGAGTGCTGCTTACAGCCCATCTGTGCA
>NC_034603.1:81882047-81926724 GCF_900095145.1 Mus pahari | reverse complement strand
AGAGAGAAGAGAAGAGAAGAGAAGAGAAGAGAAGAGAAGAGAAGAGAAGAGAAGAGAAGAGAAGAGAAGAGAAGAGAAGAGAAGAGAAGAGAAGCAGCCTGCTGTGTGGCACTTCCTGTATGTTTGTATACTGCATACAATCATTCTTATAATGATCTAATGAGCCATCCCTTTCAGTGCTCAGGCATGTGTCTTCACCATCCATCCCCATTCTACATATGGGAGAATTGAGGCCAGAGAGGCAGAGGCCATGTCCCAGGTCACAGAGGCCACATGGTGTAAGCTGGGATTTGAACCCAGGCATGTGGGTACCAGAGTCCAGGCTGTTCCTGCCTTAGCAATAATCCAGGGCTCTGTGGATGCTACCATGGGAACAGACAGCATGGCAGTTTCTCCAGTTTCCCACCTACCCAGCACATCCTGGGCTCCAACCCCGGTACTGGTTGGAAGTAATAGAGAAGGCAAGAGGCACAGACCTCACATGGGCATGGTCCTGGGAGCTTCCAAGTTTTGCTGGGGTGGAGGAAGGCTGTGACTGGTGGCAGTTGTCCTGGGTAGGCCACTACACCACCAAGTCAGCCTGCTACAGTTAGGCCCCAGGATTAAGGGGAAACACAGATGATAAAGAGAGAAGCCAGGGATCCAGCTCGGTAGCTTAGTGATAACTCATAAGGTCCTGGCTCAACCCCTAGCACCAGGACCCAAGGGAATCTCTTAAGTGTTCCCTGGAAGGTGGAGGTAGGAGGGTCAGGAGTTCAAGGTCATCTTCAGCTATATGACACTGTGTCTCAAACCACACACACACACACACACACACACATACACACACACACACAACTGGAAAGGGAAGAGTGCTTTTAGTTTTCTGGCAACTTTAGCAGGAGCCATCTCAGAAGAGAGAAACTCAGTTGAGAAAATGACTCCATCATACTGTCCGTGGGCATGTCTGTGGGCCAGTTTCTTAATTGGTGATTGCCATGGGAAGGCTCAGCCCACAGTGTGTGGCACCATCCCTGGACAGGTGGGCCTGGGTTGTGTAAGAAAGCAGGCTGAGGGCTGGAGAGATGGCTCAGCAGTTAAGAGCACTGACTGCTCTTCCAGAGGTACTGAGTTCAATTCCCAGCAACCACATGGTGGCCACAACCATCTGTAATGGGATCGGATGCCCTCTTCTGGTGTGTCTGAAGACAGCGACAGTGTACCCACATACATAAATAAATGTTTAAAGGGGGCAAGCCAATGAGCAGTGGTCGTCCATGGCCTCTGCTTCAGTTCCTGCCTTGAGCTCCCTCGGAGATGGACTGCATGACATGTAAGATCTTTCCTTCCATGTTACCTGTTGTTTATCAGGGCAGTGGAAAGGAAACTAGGATGGACAGGAATGACAGACAGGTGGACAAGAGACTCTCTTTTCCTCTTGTATTTATCCTCTTTAGGGAACTAGCTATAAAGGACTCTCGCTTCTCCTGAGGGGCAAACCCAGGGCCTCTGACATGCTAGGCAAGTGCCCCACCAGTGAGCTAGCTCAATCCTAACCTGTTTAAAAGATGGAAGAGGAGCTGGAGAGATGGCTCAGAGGTTAAAAACACTGGCTGCTCTTTGAGAGGCCCGGGGTTCAATTCCCAGCACCCACATGATGGTTTACAATCATCTGTAACTTCAGTTCCAGGGGGATCTGATGTCCTCCTCTGGCTTCCACAGGTGCCAGGCACACCTGTGGTGCACATATCAACAGCAAAAACAACAACAACAACAACAACAAACCATGCCAACAAATCAATGCCAAGGTAATTTCCTCCTAATCTTATAATGCAGGAATAATATTTTTCCTCTTTCATTTTTTTGAAGTAGATCTTGTAGGTCACACTTGTTCTGTGTGACCTAGAACTTCTTAAACCACCACACCCAGTTTCACTTGGTGCTGGGGTTGGAACTCAACCCCATGCTTGCTGGGCAGGGACTCCACATCCCTGAATCCACATCTCCGGCCCCAGGAGAATTTCTTGAAGGCTGTAAAAAGGTCATTATCACAGAAGACAGTTTTGTGTGTGTGTGTGTGTGTGTGTGTCCCACAATCTCCTATGACTGCTTAGGTGCCTGGCTCTAAGCTGGAGCCTACTGGCTGTCACATGATGTGAGAAATTTGGTTTTCCCCTTGAGTTAAATCAATGGCCAACCGAGCATGGCTACTCTAAGTACAAGGTGGATTTATGAAGTGCCAGTGTGATAAATGCGGTCCCTGATCCTCTAGCTTGAAGACAGAGGCCATTTATCTCAAGGACAATTGTGCAATGGGCCAGGCCTAGGAGGCCATCTAACAGGGCGAGATCGATTGGCGTCTTTATGGTCTGGGTAGTGGATGGTCCGTGACGTGTGGCAGTCGGCTTTAATACTTATTTGATAACAGAGCTATTACTTTCTTTCACGTCTCTGTGGGGATCACACATTGCACTGACAGCTTTTATCTTTGATCACATCCCCGACAGGGACTGGGCCACAAAAGAATACTTACTGTGGGCGGAGGGGAACCTCTCCCGATGAGTGGCACATTCTCGTATCGTGGGTTCCCACCAAAGAGTATGGCCTGGTTCCTGTGGGCCAAGGAGATCAGATATGTGTGCATGAACTCTTAATCATGGGAGTTGAGGGTTGTGGGTATGATGAAAGGATTGTGGATAGGACAATAAAGGAAAGAGACCTGGGCGTGGTGGCTCATGCCTGTCATCCCAGCACAGGGGAGGTTGAGGACAGCTTGTTTTACAGTGTGAGACCCTCAAGGTGCAGGGGGAGTCAAAAGGAACGAATACTCTAGGGCAGTGGTTCTCAACCTTCCTGACGCTTTGACTCTTTAATACCCTCACGCTGTGGTGACCCAGAGCCATAAAGTTATTTTTGTTGCTACTTCCTAACTGTAATTTTGCTATTGTTATGAGTCGTAATGTCGTAATGTAAATATCTGACATGCAGGGTATCCGATAGGTGACCCGAGTGGCGGTCGTGACCCACGGGGTGGGAACCACTGCTCTGGGGGACCAGGGAGGAGGCAGCTAAGAAGAGAGAGATGCCAGCGGGAGCATGAGTTGGAGAAGTGCAGCTTCTCAGACCTGGGATTGACCTGGGATTGACCCGGGGGGGGGGGTTGTGGCAAAGGGTCAGGCTTGAGTCCTGTGGCGCGCTTTTGCCCAGCACACCAGCTGTGGAGGGGTGACTGGATGCTCCTATCAGGCATTCTGGGCTACAGTCGGGAAGATCATGTTTGGCCTCTGGTGCCCTCCCTTCCCCATGTGTTTCTGGGGATCAAACACTCTGTCTATAAATCCAGCCTCGCTGCAGGGCCGGGAAGGCTACACCGCCCAGCCTGGGTGTGAGAGACTCAGCGGCCCTACTGTGCGTACATGTACTCAGAGACTGGGGCATTGGAGATGGTCTGGGAGGGAGGCTGAAGGCTGCACTGGCTGCCAAGGCCGCTGCTGTAGCTGCAGAAACTGTGCAGTTGCCCCCTCGTGGGGTTATGGGCCGCGATGCGCCGAGCTTGGGGGTTGAAAGGGTCATCATCGTCGATGTCATCATAGTCTCTGTCCCTAGAAGGAGATGTAGAAGCCGGCCAGCCATTAGGGGTGAGACTCAAGACCATGGGGTCCTACTGTGCTCCCAATCTCTTCCTAGGATACTCTCAGGTCATATGCATCTCCTTCACCATCTTACAAAAGCATGGTCCTCAGAGGCATGGACTTACTGCACCAGACCCCAACTCCATGCCCACCTCTTCCAGGCAGCGCCCCATACTGGCTGCACACAGGGTGGAAAGGCAGTCCACTCCTTCCCTCTTGTATGTCCATGAGGTCCTGAAATCCCACCCTATCTTTGTCTGTCTGTCTCTCTCCCCCCCACCCCCCACGAAGAAGCCTGAAAATTCCATCTTGACAGTAATATCTTTGATCCTCCCTGCTATTTCTTGGGGCCTCTCTCTCTCTCATTATGTCACCTTGCAAAGTCTTGCCCAGGAAGAAAGGCAAGGGCTGCTGGGCAGTGTCAGGAGGGTTGTCGCCACCTTTGGCTCAGTTACTTTTGCCGTGACTGATTTTAACTCTCAGGGAAATCCAGCCACCTCTTTTGTCTCAGGTGACCAGATTTTGATCCCCCCCACCCCACCCCACAGAAATTCTCCTTACTGCTGGGATGGGGGTGGGCCCCACCTTTCTGGTACCCTACCTGTTGATGAAGTGTTTCCAGGCACGAGGTCCGGCACAGGTCAGGGTGGAGAAAGCCAGGGCAGCCAAGAGGGAGAAGAGACCAAGGAAGAGCAGGCCCTCAATGCCATCATAGCAGATGCCAGTGAGGGCATCCAGGTAGTCCTGGGGAAACAGGGACACGTCTTTGCAGAGGGCTGGGTGGCAAAGCCTGGGGTCTGAGCCCTTCTTTGGAAGTCCCTCTCCACTCTGCCTGTACCGAACATCTCCTGGCAGTTTCCCACCCACAGCACCTTCCCCTCGCTGGGGCTACCTGACAGACTCCTTGGGACAAGGATTTGCTGACCTCCTACTGTGTGCCAGACACTGGAGGCTGACTCCAAACTAGACAGATGAGGGGGTGGCTAGTTGTAGAACTGGAAAGAGATTATATCCAAAACGCTTTCATTTTAAAAAATGATTACTATTTTATGTGTAAGTATGTATAAGTGTATATGATTTGTGTGAGAGTATGGGTATACATCATGGACAAACATATGTGTTTATTCTAAGTCTATATGGGTTGTGGGAGATGTGGAAGGTGCTGAGATATATTGGTTCACTGCTTGGGGGTGAGGTGCTCACATACCCTCAGTGTCCCTTGCATCACTATATAATATATAGTTAGTTAGTTAGTTTAGTTAGTTAGTTTTGAGTTTGTTTGTTTAAGACAGGACCTAACTATGTAGCCCTAGCTAGCCTGGAACTCACATGAGATCCACCTGGCTTTGCCTCCCAAGATCTGGGTATTAAAAGCATGTGTTGCTCTATCTGGCTCCTGCCCGTCTCTGTCTGTCTGTCTGTCTGTCTGTCTGTCTCTCTTTCTCCCAGAGACACGACTTCACTATACAGTGTAGGTGGTCTTAAATGCATGATCCTCCTACATCTGCATCTAAGTACAAGCATACATCAACATGCCTGGTACATTACATCCTGGCAATGAGATTCAAACATTGGCTTGTAAGATAGGGGAAGAAGGATGGGTTGACCAGATGGCCAGGAGTCTAGGCAGCAGACAACTATATAGTCATCACTTAATCAGGGTCTTCCAATGTTCTAAAACCAACCTCCTAGGTTCCTACCCCAAGTTCCTTTCATAGGGTGCCCCTCAGCAGCCATCAGAGAAACCAAGAAACGAGGCACCTCCTTTCGCTTCCCACTGCTTGGCTTCGGCCTCATGTCTGCACCTGAAGGAGGCTTGGGTAGTCTTTCCCTAGGTCTTTGCTGGCTTCTCTCTGGGAAAATGTACCCTGCTGGTATACCCCACACCCTCCCCAGTCGGTCACCCAGTACCTTGTGCAGCCCTCGGCAATCCAACATGGCGGTCAACTGGTGCAGGCTGGTCTCGGAGTTGTTGAGCAGAAACTGGATGCCAAGAAGGTCTTTCTGAAGTCGGAAGAGGGATAGAGAAGGCAGAGTGAGCAGCGGGGGAGGGCGTGCACACCAGACTAGAGAGAGCCGCTGTGCAAAGAGGCCTTTCCATAGAAGGGAAGGGCTGAGCCACAGGGAAGGGAGGGACGCATAGCTGGCAGGATGCTCACCCAAACCTGCTGGGGTACAGGTGCAAGGGTGTCTGGGGGTGGGGGGAGCTCAACTAGGGCTCCCTTCCTCCCGACACAGCTGCTGCAAGTGGCAGCTCTCTTACCTCTGCTGTAGGGAAGAGGGGCACGGCAAACTGCAGCAGGCCTCCAACCTGGATCTGCATGGTGGTCAATGAGCGCTGGAAGGTGGTCAGTGACTGTGTGGAGAGAACACAGCCTTCCATGAGAATCCATTTCCCAGAAGTCCCAGTTGCCAGGGGTCTGGTCCTCCTGTATTCACATCACCAACCAGGCAAATATACAGGAGGGTCTGGGCAGGCCGTACCCACTGTAAAGGGCTTCTTGGACTCTGAAGGGGACAGTCATAATAAATTGGATCCTATTGGTTTTGGAACACTGGAGGACCTTGATTCAAACAGGGAACTTGTTCCCCAGCATTCAGACTTCTAGCCATCTGGTCAACCCAACCACTATGACATGAATACGCTCCTCCCATGTAAGATGTCTTTCCCACACCCCTTTAGCTTTTGAGAGCTCCACAGTCCTCATGCTTCTCGCTTCTCAGATGTGGCCCTCAGACGAACACCATGGACCTTGTCAGGGAGCTTGTGAGAAATGCAGAGTCTTGAGGCTTGCCCAAGACCTCTTGCCCAACACCCGCAGAGTAAGCAGCTCTCCAGGGGGGCACACGATTTTAAGCATAGAAAAGGGAAAGAATGGAGTAACCAAGAGTGAAGTCCCCTTCAGAGAGTGGCCAAAAGAGGACCACAGTGAAGCGAGGCCCGGCTGTCCACCATCTTGGTACATGGTGGGGCACGGGGTCCAGAGAGAGGGAGAACCAGAGATGAGGGGCTGTGGGATGGGTGAGGGTAGACACGGGTGGCTGTACCTGCTGGAAGGGACTGATTAGGCTCTGACTGCAATGGAGGTAGTACCGGGTCACCTCTGCAAGGCAACAGCACTAGTGTCAGGAAGATCACAGGAAACAGTCCCTCCGCCTGCTCTGTGGTCCAGCCCACTCCCCTTTCTCTCAAACACCGAATGGAGGCAGTCTTTCAGCAAGTGGCCCATGGTCTAGAGAATCCCAAGTCCGGGGTAGGGAGTTGCTGGGTGACTTAAGTTAGAGCTAAAGTGTAGCCAGTTGGGTCATACGGGCTTAGCCTGAGCTGAGGGAATGAATGGCTCTAGGGACAGTGGCCCCAGAGGACATTACCTGAGCTGATCTGGCTCTGTGTGTTGTTCAGGATGTAGATGTCAGGAGCCATGCAGAAGTCACTGGTGCCCTGAGTCATGGAGACAGGATTGGGTAGAGGAAGGTCAGAGCCTCAGGCACTGCTGCCCTGGTCACATTTTTTTTGTTTTTTGTTTTTTTCGAGACAGGGTTTCTCTGTGTAGCCCTGGCTGTCCTGGAACTCACTCTGTAGACCAGGCTGGCCTTGAACTCAGAAATCTGCCTGCCTCTGCCTCCCAAGTGCTGGGATTACAGGCGTGCACCACCACTGCCCGGCTGCCCTGCTCACTTTGATCTCTAACTCACTCTAGGGCAGAAGAGAGACTGGGAGCCAGATTTCTCGGTTTGAATCCTGCTTCTGTCCTTACCTATCACCTCAGATAAGTTATTTATTCTTTTTGTACCTGAGTGGTCTTATCTGTGGTGACAACATAATGACACTATCAATCTTATATATGACTATATGTAAAGTTTTCTGGACTGTGACCTCTTATTTCTGAATTCTTTTTCAGTGATGGATACCCACGATTCCCAGCAGGCTGGGAATCTCTGCTGGGGGTAGGGCAGGTGCGGGATGGGTGTGTCTGGGGTCAGGATTCCTTTGCTCCCAGGTTTATTTGTTCTTTTTAACTGTATTCTTGCGACTATCAAGCTCTGCACACTCTGGTGATCAAACTATGGAAGGTCCCTAACTTGTCATCTGTTTCTCCCCTCCACTCCCCCCAAAAAAGCAAGGTCTAACTATGTAGTTTTGGCTGTCTCAGAGCTCACTATGTAGATCAGGCTAGCCTTGAACTCACAGAGATTCACTTGCCCTCTCCCTCATATGTGTTGGGATTAAAGGTGTGCAACACACACACACACACACACACACACACACACACACACACACAGAGTTCTGACTTGTCTTCTGAAAGGTGAGGCTGGTGCAAAGTTCATCTTGGAGCTTTTGAGGCAGGTTTCTGTTGCTGTGACCAGAGACAAGGAGTCCGAGGGGTAGGATTGGCTCCCAGCCTGGCTAAGTGACTCAGGATGTTCTGAACCCAGATCTGACACTGGTGCCATGGAGGGGGAAATGGGGCATCCCACCTGTCAGAGCAGCCAGGGCAAACTCTCCCTACTATGCCACATACTAAGGAGTCACCCTGCTTCTCTGATGCCTGATCCCTGAGCATGGGACTCCTTCAGGTGGTGCTGTACCACAGGGGGCACTCTGTCCATCGGAAGCATCATCCCTCAGGCATCAAATCGATAGTTGTTTTTTTGTTTTGTTTTGTTTTGTTTTTTGAGACAGGTTTTCTCTGTATAGCCCTGGCTGTCCTGGAACTCACTCTGTAGACCAGGCTGGCCTCGAACTCAGAAATCTGCCTGCCTCTGCCTCTCAAGTGCTGGGATTAAAGGCGTGCACCACCACGCCTGGCAGATCAATAGGTTTTGAGCTCTTACTAGGTACAGGCGCAGTTCTAGGATTGGTATTTGTCAGGGGTGTGTGTCTGTGTCTTGAGAATGAGAGTAGAAAATGTGTGTGTGTGGGGGGGGACACATTGGAAAGCAATAGGCTCCTCTGGATTCAAAAGTTCTCTAGAGTACCCCAACATTCATCTCCTCTCCCACACAAACACGATCATCCCCCCCAACATATGCAATCACCCACAGGCACTCAAGACCATGGAGAAGGGTTTTATATACAAACCACCAACATACATAATAAATCAGCTGGCCTATTATTATCAATAGAGATGCAGCGCCAGCAGGCCTGGCTGCACACCCGCATCCCTTGGCTGGAGTAGCAGAGGTGGGGAGCCAGGCTAGGGTTGCCTTGGTAAATGGACTAAGGCCACTGTGTTTGAGTCACACCTCAGGAAGACTGGGCTCCAAAGAGGGGGAACTAGGAACTTCTTCAGGAGGCTTTACCATAGCTGAGGCTTCTCTTCTTTCTCTGCTAAGGCCAGGAGAGAACATGGGTTAAGATATTGTGGGGTACATGGCTTGCTGTGAGAAGCCAAATCTACCAATGGGGGTGACATATGTATGTGCATGTACAGCGTGTGGGTACCTATGCGTCCGTGCATGCACGCATGTATTTGTCCGTACATCATTTGTTCAGATGGGATGGAGGACGGGCGGAGACGGGGAAGAGAGCACCCAGCCCAAGTGAGGTGGGCAGAAGTTGCCCAGAACCTGTCCCAGACTGAGCCTGCAGGAAGTTCCTGATTATCTGAAGGGGTCATCCCTGTGACTCACATGGTGAGAACTGTATCAGAAGCCAAGATGGCTACTACGCATTGAACAGCCACCGTGGGCCCTTTGAGGCACCAGGGACTATTATTCTCCCCATTTTATACAGGGGAAAGCTGAGGCACGGAGAACACCAGTAGCTTTCCAGAGGTTCCGCTGCTAGGACGGAATGAGGGGACGGCACAGCCAAGGCTGGGGGCTATAGCAGCTATGCCCCTGCCTCTGGCCCGGGGGTGGGCCTGCTATCCCTCAGGCCTGGGTGTCCTGGGAGTGTTCTGTCATGTCTGCTGCAGCCAAAGCTACACCCATGGTGGCTCCTGACCAACCTTCTGCCCTCTACCTTCTTGGTATTGCCTCTCCTCGGCCGGAAGAGCCCCCAGCTCTGAAAGTGTGTCTGTGGCTCACTATGTTGGGATGGCCAGGATGGTCAGCAGGAAGAGCACAGGTCACAGGTCAGGAGGCTCTGAGCTCGGTTCCCCAGTGCCCACCTTCCCTCCACTCAGCATGTCCTGGAATGATCTCAGAGGCCATTCTCTGTCCTGTGGATGCCCTGCCTGGTGGGCAGGTTGGGGGAGGGGTGACGGTGTGAATCTGGCCCCCACTGCCCTCCGAATCGGCCTCAGAGGGCAGGGTGGCAGGGGAGGAACACAAGAGCTTTGCACAATGACCCCTTGACAGCTGGTGCCCTGCCCCCACAGCTCCTCCATACCCCTCTTCCTATTAAAATGCTACAGCAGCCTCAGCTCTGTCAAAGGCCCATTCAGTGCCCTCACGCCCGCCTCTCTCGCACAAGGGCCCCGAGTAAAGGAATTAGGGAACTGGCGTGGCTCCCAGCTCCCTGGCATTCCACAGTACCCGGCTGCAGATAAAACGGCAGCCGCCTATCGGTTCCTTGAACGGCAAGATGCTCGGTGGGAGAAGCCCCCGCTGGGAGAAAGCCAGCTCCCAAGGGGCGGCTCATGGTGACAAGCTGGACAATATTGCTTCTTCAAAAGGCTGAGGCTGCCAGAAGCGAACCCACCCTGTAGTACAGAAAGCTTCCCTGTGCCTGCAGTTGTCTGTGGAGGAGAGGCTGCCAGCCAGGCAGCTGTGCCCATCACTCTGGGGAGCGGAGCCCCTCCCCACTGTGTTTACAACCTCCAAAGGCCTCCAGGATGCTTTGAGCACAGCACTGTCTTTTCTGCACCCGTCCTTGTATGTGGTCACAGCGCAAAAAGGGGAGATGAGAAATACCCATTTCCTTTTGGTTTTATTTGCTTTGGGGCAAAGGTTCAGGTAAACCTTAAGCTGACAACTCCTTGTTTCTTACGTCCCCCAAGTGCTGGGAGGATAATGGATAGTATCTCAGCCAGCTGATGCAGTGCTGAGGACTAAGCCCAGGGCTGGATCTGTGTCAGCAAGCACCTTCCTAACTGAGCACCCCCAGCCTTCTCTAGCCCCTGCTATAGTACTAGGGCTCAAGCCTACGGCCTCTTACATTCTAGGCAAGCGTTCTGCCACCAAGCTACGTTCCCAGCCCCACTCTCCCCGAGGTAGATTTATGTTGTGTATGAGGTAGCATGCATGTGTTTGTATGTATGTGTATGTGCCTGCATGTGTGTACCACCTATGTGTTTGGTGTCCTTGGAAGTCAAAAGAGGGCATCAGATGCCCTGGAATTGGAGCTTTAGATGGTTGTAAGCCACCATGTGGGTATCAGGATGGGAACCAGGATCCTCTGTATGAGCAACAAGTGTTCTTACCTGCTGAGCCAGCTCCCTAGCCCCCATATAAAGACAGGGCCTTACTAAGTTGGTCAGGCTGGCCTTAAACTCATTCTGTAGTTCAGACGGGTCTTTAATTTGCAATCCTCCTGCCTCAGTTTCCAGAGTGACTGGGGCCATAGGTATGTATCACCAGAACCAGCTCCTTAGCACTTCCGAATAAACCTCCAAGAGTGACAGAGTCAGGTGGCTCCAGAAGCCATTTATTCTGTGGGTTTGAAAAAATGCCCAAGCCATCCCCAGGGACCCTAAGCCCGGTGTGGGTAGGGAAGAGCAGGTGCAGACCTCGGGGTTGGCTGCAGCCCTCAAATCAGCGTGGTTCCTTGGTATCGCCTAGTAAAATGAGTCCTCCCCAGCACATGTGCAGCTGTATGAGCATGCGTCTTCACACCGGCACACAGCAACACACACTCACAGAGCAGGTACCTATAACTAGGGATTCACACCATGTCTTCCTCCACCGAGTGACTGTCACCAGGGAACACCATGAGGCACACGAAGCACACACCAACACACACACACACACACACACACACACACACACACACACACACACAGAGGGGAATGGGAACTCAGGCAGCTCAGCTCCAAGACCAAATGGTTTTCAGTGGGTTTTGGGTTTTGTTTTTGTTATTGATGCTGTTTTGTTTTTACATCCTTACATAGGAAGTCCCTCGCTTTTCCCTAACATTGAGGAACCATATTTAGAACCGCACACACATGTGAGTATGAGGGTGACCGGGCTGCAGGGACAGAAGGTAAAAGATGCCACCTTCTATGTACGTGTGTCAAGCAGCAGGTAAAGGACAGAGCTTCAGAACCCATTCAGTTTCTTTCAGGTCAGCACTTCATGCCCGCACAGAAGCTACCTGGCCACCCTCAAGTTCTCTGCATGCCCAGACAAGCAGCGTGTCTCGTCTTGGCTCTGTCCCCAAAGCCCTGCGACTCTGGACAAACCCCTTCCTGTCTCTGAGCCTGGACAAAGTGTTCCAAGCCAAGCCTCTTTAGTCCCGAGACTCTGGAATAGTGGGTAAGGGACTGAGCCAGTCTGCCCGTCTGGGGTCTTTGAAGAGGACAGGACAGACAGATTGTCCTGGTCAGACCAGTCACCCCCAATCCCCTTCACTTACCACTGCTGCAGCAGCATCAGCAGCCAGAGAAGCCCAGCTAAGGATCAGGGTCAGTATTCCGCAGCACAGCATGCTAGGAGAGAGGCAGACACTCTGGGATCTTGCAAGGTGACAGGAAGGGGTCTTTTGGACAGCAGTTATCCGACATAAATTCAACACCCTTCCTTCCAGACAGAGTCCTATCCTGCCATGTGCAGACCCCCACCGCTACCCCCTTTTGGCTAAATCCTTGGAGGAGAGGGCTATGGATCCCAGTGCTTTGGTCGAAGAGACCCAGCTGTGACAGCACAAAGACACACAAGGAGCCCTGCCTGCAGGGGAGCCGGGTGCTGAGGAGGGGCACCCTGGCTACGACCACTATCGGGGCCTGGCGATGCCCTCATCTCCCTCTGTAGGTGGCCCTTAGCCCGACTCTTTGCTTCAGGAGCATAATAAACAGGGCTACTCACGAGGCTAGGAGACACTTGGAACGCCTAGCCAGTCCCAGGCAGGTGACAAGGCAGATGACCAGATCCAGGATGAAAAGCAGGAGGTAGGACAGCCACCTGAGCGGAGACAAAGATGACGTGAGGGTGGGCAGAGAACTGCCCACCTGCTGCGGTCGTCCAGATCAGTGGGAGCACAGGCTGAGGGTGCTCAGGGGCTGGAGTAACCACACCTTCAGTTTTACCTGGACGAGGCTGAACTCCTCTACCCCGTGCCTTAACCATCTGGTGGAATATACCTAGGCCAGTACAGGGCACTAGAACTTTCCATCACAGATGGTTATGAGCCACCATGTGGTTGCTTGGAATTGAACTTGGGACCTGTGGAAGAGCAGTCAGTGCTTTTAACTGCTGAGCCATCTTTCAAGTCCATACCTATGTTTTAATAAACTCTGACATATGTGGCTGGAGGCCTTACAGTGGACCACACAGCTCTGTTTCTGCAGCTCCCTCCCACCAATCAGGCAGCTCCCATCTCCTCTGCTTTGTTTCTAGAACCCTCAGAGAACAGATGCAGTAAGGCCCAACATTACAGTCACAGATCAGAGAGGCCCCCTTCTTTGATGGATGTCTGTCTGTCTTCCCCAAGGCCTCCCATCTTGCCCATCCTGAAGCAAAGAGTCGGGCTAAGGGCCACCTACAGAGGGAGATGAGGGCATCGCCAGGCCCCGATAGTGGTCGTAGCCAGGGTGCCCCTCCTCAGCACCTCATACACAGTGTAGTATGCAGAGGTTTCTTCAACCAACATTT
Organism: Mus pahari; assembly: GCF_900095145.1. NCBI lineage: Eukaryota > Metazoa > Chordata > Mammalia > Rodentia > Muridae > Mus > Mus pahari. The sequence continues at coordinate 81,913,357 of NC_034603.1, read as the reverse complement.
GTGCCAAGAGCTGAGCTTGGTGTCAGGGTGCCTGTGTGAGAGAGCTCACTCTTGACCATCAGGGAATTCAGATGGAAGCCGGGATCGGGATATCCTGGGGTCCCATCTAACCTCTAGACCACCTACAGAGCTTCTGGAAAAAGCCCGTCCTATGCCAGCTAGGGACCGGCATACACCTTTTGTCACTTTTTAGAAAGACAGGGTTTCCAGGATGGCTTCAAACTCGCTATCGCTTTAACTTGTGTTTCTTCTGCCTTTGCCTTCCAAGACGCCTTCCAAGTGCTGGGATCAGGGGCATGCACCACCACATGTCTTATGTGGTGTGAGGACTAGGCCTTGGGGCGTAAGAAGGCCACGATGGAAATGGTAGGATGTGACAAGAAGCTCTGAGGAAGATGGAGCAGGCTGGAGATTCCCAGAGCCAAATTAAGATGCTGTCTTTGTGAATGGAGGTCTGATGCTTAAAATCAAGGGCTTAATCAAAAGCCCCAGCCCCACCCAGAACACTGGCTACTCCACAGCAGGTCTCTGGGGTCCCAGAAATGGGGCTGTACCTTTGGGACATGGATAGAGCTGGCTTGTCACTTGCTGGAGGTCACCAAGGAGCCAGTTTTCTTAGAGTCAGGGCTGAAAGAACTTTGGGATGCATCTCGTGGAGACCTGTGGTGGCTGAGATTTCTGGAAGCTGCATAGGAACCCTATGTTCTCCTTCCTTCCAGAGGCGTAGGTGCCTCCTACCCCAGGCACCGTCTAAAACATGGGTTCCGCGCACCCAACCTAAAGTTCGGGTGCTCCTTCTGTCTTGTCTTCCATCTGTAGGAAATCCAGATGCAGAAGAGCTCCTGACCCCTCCACGGCTGTGCTTTTCCAATTCCTGAAGCCACTGCTGCGTGTGTGTGTGTGTGTGTGTGTGTGTGTGTGTGTGTGTGTGTGAACTGTTCCTAGAAACAGCTCCTGGGCGGAAGTGTTCTCCCAGAGGAGCCCCTGGGAACTGGGGGGAGGGAGTTCTCACCATGAACTTGGCTCTTGTCTGCTGAGCTAATGCTGTCGGTTTACCCCACCCCAACCCCACCACATCCGGCATCTGTAAGCCAGTATCCACATCTCAGCCCCGGGGCTTCTTCTGTCCTCTGAGCTGGATGTGTCTCCCCAGTAAAGTGTTCTGATGGGAGTGGACGGCCAGCATTAACAACTGCTGGAAAGCCTTTCTGGGAAGGTTCTCCAAGACAGGCCGGCCTGTGAGCTACAAACACTGGCAGAGATGGGGGAGTGGCCCTCAGCATTCGGGAGTTCCAGGGACCTGCTCAGATGACTCTTGCTCCTTAAAGTGACCTGGATTAAGAAGCGTCTTCCGATATGTAAGAGCCTTACCCATTTCCACCATAGTCTTTACTACAGTGCCCATTGGGTCTGCCAGATGCGCTCAAGAAAAAAAAAAAAAAAAAGCCAGGTCAACAAGGACACCCCCTCTACGGATACTCCACTGGCCCTGATGTGATTTCAAGGGCTCAGGGAGTGGACAACCCCCCAAGAGGGGTTCATCAGATCCCGCTGTTGAGGGTCCCAGGTGATGGCAGACCATCTCCTCAGAGCTGGCAGTTCCTTTCGGTCCCCTGGGAGGATGGCATTTTGTCCCTGAGGATCTGAGAGAAGTAACACCAAGGGCCCTGTCCATTTAGAATATCTATGACATGAAGGAAATTCGATCTGTGGGATGAGGGATGGGAGCACCACCCGGATCCCAGAGCACCACCAAGGGAGCTCAGGACTGGGTGAGCATCTCCCTTTGGAAGAAAGGGAGTCTGAGGGAAGAGGCCTTGTGCATTTCCTCTTGACTCAGCCCAGCAGCGGCCTCCTGGGTGGGAGTTTATGATATAATAGAATACCAATCCAGAAAACCAAGAGTATATTGTGCAATGTTGGGGCAGAGGCTCTGAAGAGGGTCCAAGTTATTTGGGCGAGGAAGGGATTCAAAGAACTGAAACTTGTCATGCAAGACTTGCTTATGTGTTCCATCCTGTGTCTACGATGCTGGATGCCCGACCCTTTGAGTACAATGACGGTTGTGTCACACGTGATGCATGCATATTACATGCGTGCCTGTTACCATTTGGATGAAGGTCAACCTAGGAGAGAGAGAGCCGCCTCCTCCCTTGGCTCTCCAGAGCATTCCTTCTGAGACCCTATATTCAGAAGGAGACCCTATATTTAGCCAGTCCGGGATCTATGACTTGAGTTTAGTGACTTTACCAGGGATGGGGTTACAGAGGGTCAGAAACAGATGCCACAGGCCAGATGAGAATAGATGAATTTGGATGCCTAGGTGAGGTGGTGTGGGGACCGATCCTGTCAACATATGAGACCTAGAATCACCTCAGAAACAAATGTCTGCACATATCTGAGAAAGGTTTAAGAAAACTGTGTAGGGGTGTGTGTGTAGGGGTGTGTGTGTGTGTATGTGTGTGCGCGCGTGCACGCATGTCACACAATGTGTAGATCAGAGGAACAACTTGCAAAGCCAATTGTCTCCTCCTATCATGTGGGGTCTTGGAATTGAACTCAGGTTGTCAAACTTGGCACCAGAGGCCTTTATCAGCTTAATTATTTCAGCAGTCCAAGATTTTCTAGGTGGTGTTAACTGAGGTGCAACTCTGGCTAATTTTATGTCCACTTGACACAAGCCAGAGTCATCAAAGAGGGAGCCTCACTTAAGAAAACACCTCAGTAAGGTTGGGCTGTAGGCAAGCCCATAGGGCAGTGGTTCTTAACCTGTGGGTCTCGATTCCTTTGGGGGGTCTCATATCAGATATCCTGCATATCAGATATTTACATTAAGATTCATAACATTAAGATTCATATTTACAATAAGATTCCAGTTATGAAGTAGCAAAGAAATCATTTTATGGTTGGGGTCACCACGACATGAAGGAAATGTATTAAAAGGTTGCAGTGTAGTTGGGCATGGTGGCGCACGCCTTTAATCCCAGCACTCGGGAGGCAGAGGCAGGTGGATTTCTGAGTTTGAGGCCGGCCTGGTCTACAAAGTGAGTTCCAGGACAGCCAGGGCTATACAGAGAAACCCTGTTTCAAAAAACCAAAAAAACCACAAAAAAAAAAAAAAAAAGGTTGCAGTGTAAGGAAGGTTGAGAACCCCTATTTTAGGGCATTTTCTTAATAATCAATACGGGAGGTCCCAGTTCATTGGAGATAGTGCCACCCTTGGGTTGGTGTCCAAGGTTCTGTAAGAAAGCAGGCTAAACAAGTCACGGGGAGCAAGCCAGTAAGCAGCACCCCTCCGTGGCCTCTGCATCAGCTTCCTGCCCTTCTTGAGTTCCTGTCCTGACTTCCTTCAATGATGAACAGTGGTGTGGAAGTGTGGGCCAAAGAAACCCTTTCCTCCCCAAGTTGCTTTTTGGTCATGGTGTTAGAAACTCTAACTAGGACACTAAGTCAGGCGGGAAGAGCCACCGGATAGGAAGGAGGAAGCTGGACACTAGCATTCATCATTCACTCTCTGACTATAGATGTGATGGGACCAGGGACCTCACACACCTGCTGCTACATCTTCCCCACCAGGATGGACCACACTCTCAAACTGTAAGCCAGAATAAACTCCTATTCCTTCCTTAATTCTGTGCCAAGATATTTAGTCACAGCACCGAGGAAAGTACACAGTAGATGGGGTACAGGTGAGGTGGAGCCCCTCAGCACCTCACTGTCCTATGAGGTTATACAGTGAGGCTGGAGAGTGGGGGGTTGGCTGGGTCTGCATCTGTAGCCCCACTCGCCCCTCCCGGTTCCTCACCTGTAGTATTCCACATAGGCAGTCTGGTGGGACAGCTCCGTCAGCTGCATGGTGACCTCCCTCCACACGGGCAGCCCCGAGAGCTGGCTGACGATATTGCCTGCCATCTGGTGCATAAACTTCAGGGTCTGGATGTAGTCGCCCCGGGCAGCAAAGATCTCGCTGAGCCGGGCCAGGTGCTGTTCTAGGTCTACCTTCATCTTCTGGGTGTTTCCAGACACCTAGGGGAAATAAGGAAGAGGCTAGGAGACTGGCCCTGGGATAGCCCTGGAAAGTCTCAGGAGGAGGAGGTGGCAACTGGCCAGCTGGGCTTGAAGGGACTCCCAGAGAAGTGGCTAAAGATAGAGATCTTGTCACCTTCTGCCATCATGTGGATCTGGAATGTTCCCAAAAGAGCCATCTTAAAGGTATAGGCACAAACTTGGTGATCCTGGGAAATGGCAGAATGTTTAAGAGGTGCCTAGGGCTGTAACAGGACTTCAGGTCATCAAGGAGTGCTCTTCCTCAAAGAAGGCATTTCTTTTTCTTTTTCTTTCCTCCTTTCCTTCCTTTCTTTCTTGGTTTTTTTTGAGACAGGGTTTTTTTGTTTGTTTGTTTGTTTGGTTTGGTTTGGTTTGGTTTTTTCGAGGCAGGGTTTCTCTGTGTAGCTTTGGCTGTCCTGGACTCACTCTGTAGACCAGACTGGCCTCGAACTCAGAAATCCACCTGCCTCTGCCTCCCAAGTGCTGGGATTAAAGGCATGCGCTGCCACCGCCCACCGGGCTGACACTGGAATTCTTTCTTTGCTTATGTATACAGCGCAGTGAGCAGCCCTGCCTGTCCCGTGGGTTCTCCATGGCCTCTCAATTCAAAGGCTCCAAACCAATGAGACCAACCAGCATGAGCTGAAACCTCCCAGGTTGAACCAAAACAAGCCTTTTTCTTTCCCTTTCCCTCACGCTTTCATTTTAAGAAACTGTCTTATATTTGAGACAGGCAGCCCAGGCTGGACTCCAACTTGCTATGAAGTTGAGAATGACCTTGAGCTCTTGATTCCTGGGTAGCCATTTCCCTCCCAAGTGCTGAGGTTTCAGGAGTAGAAACCTTTTCTCTTTATAAGTTTGATGATCTCAGGGATTTGTTATAGTGCGGGAAGGCTGACCCACAGACACACCCAGCCCAGTCACATTTGGCCCTGTTCTGGCTCTCATCCGGCTTTGGAACTCCAAGCCTTACTGTAGCCTGAGTTTCTCTTATCTGGAAACCCAACTCTTTTTAACAACCTAGCAGGAAACAATACCAATAATTCCAAATAATTCCCCAAGCTCCGAACTCTGAAATCCCAAACACCTCGGGCCTCCTGAATTTCAGAGAGGAAGGCTCAACCTGGACTCCAAATAGGGAACGGAAAGAATCCATTTTTCTTCCCTGAACCTTCTGCCAGTGTTTGAATCCCTTGGGATCATAACATCAAAGACTCAGAGCGAGCCCCAGGCTGCTGCCTTGTGCTTTGGTCCCATGCGCCCTACAAGAGAGGGGGTTTGTCTCCCAGCTAGAATCAGCCTGTAGTGTCCCAACCACAAGTCAAGGCAGAACAATGGGGCCTTGCAAACAGAGAACAGATGTCATCTTCTCCCAGTCTGGCCCTGGGACAGGAGGAAGAAATCAGTGTTTTATCCTGGGCTCATGTCCCCCACCCCGCACGATGTCTGTCTTGCTGGGTGAGTATAGAAGCACCTGTCTATGCAGACAGAAATGAAAGGAAGTGGCTGAGGGTGTCCCTGACAGCTCCTAAACAAGGGGCAAGGTGCAGCTTAACCTACAAAGGTCACTCTCACCCGGCCACAGCCTCACAGCTGTGGCCTATGTGGCAGTTGAGAGAAGAAGGGCTTTGTTTCTGTTTTATTTTGTTTGCAGTCAGGGACTCACTACTTGCCCAGGCTAGCCTGGAAATGGCCCTGTAGTCCTGGTAGACCTTGAATCTGAGACGACCCTGCCCCAGCCTCGGGAATAGCTGGGCCAACAGGACTATGCTACCAGGGTCTGGCCTTGCTGCTTTGACACTGTCATACACAAACAGCTGGAAGAAGGGCAGGATGCCTTGTTAATCCTTCCCCAGCAGCCTGGTCTTGAGGAGGAGGGAGAAGCCATGGGTTAGGTGAGTCATGAAAACAAGGCCCTGAGGGCGGGCCAATTGGAGTGAAGAGCTACCCAGATGAGACATAGAAAGTAATAACTCAGTTATTAAGTCATCAACAGGAAAGTAGGTTCTAATAGTATAGAGGGTAGATATCTGTCCAGCTCTTATGCTGATTAAGGGTTATTATAAGCATAAAGATGGTGTCTTTTATCCAGAAACTAAATGGTCAAAGGCAGGGTAGAAACCTTGGATTGGGATTAAAATTTTCTACATTGGCTCCCACAGTCTGCAAGAGAAAAATCCCTGCGGAGGGGCAGAAGAGGGGGGCACAGCAATGAAACCCATAGTAGAGAGCTCTGAGCTCGGGGAATCATGGGAACTTCACATCCATCTTGGGGCTTTTCATGCCTTCCCTACACTGTGACTTCCTGATTCTAGAACAGACGGGGTTCTCTGTTTCTGTGTGTGTCAGCACCTCTTCCGTTTTCTGGCTTCTGTTGGGTTCTTAGGACAGATTCAGAGACACCACGATAGAGGCAGATATGACTGGGCTTGCTGGCTCGTGCCTATAGAACCCTAATAATTGGGAGGCTGAGGCAGGAGGATTACCTTGAAGTCAAGACCAGACTGGGCCACAGATGAGCTCTTGTTTCAAAACAAAAGAAAAATAAAAGTCCTCCCTTTCCTAGAGGTGGAGGTGCACTCCTTTGGGAGGCAGAGGCAGGTGGATCTCTGCAGACTGAGTTCTAGGACAGCTAGGACTACACAGAAAAAAAGTCACAAAAAAACTAAAAACAACAAAACAAAACAAAAAGACGAGCAGAGAATGAGCTTGTAGCTCATTTGGTAGAATGCTTGCCCAGCCAGCAGGAGGTCCTGACTAAGCCAAGGCAGCCACCAGATTGGGCATTGGATTGGGCACTGTAGTCCCAGCGCTCAGCAGAAGGACCAAGAGTTCAAGGTCATCCTTGGCTATACAGGGAGCCAGCCTGAGCTATCTGTGACTCAAAAACAAACATGAGGAAAACAAGTCCCTCCCACAAACAAACAAAGAAAACCCCAAGGAAAAAACACAAAGAATTTAAGATTGTAAGGAATAGCCAGGTATGGTGGCTCACAGCCTGGGCTACACACACAGTGTGGGCTACACACATAACCTGGGCTACACTTAGAATTCCAGGACAGCCAGAGCTCAGAGAGAGACCCTGTGCTAAAAAACATAACAACAAAAAAAGAATAGGCCAGGCCTGGTGTCCAAGGCCTGGATTCTGGAAGCTCAGGAGGTTGAGGCAAGAGGATCAGGAGTTCTAGGAGAGTCTAGGCCACACAGCAGAACCTTGCACTAGAGCAAAAAGAAAAGAAACAAAGCCACAAGACAAAAACCATCGGTCAAGTCCATTTTTTCCCTTCTGGTATTGTTCACGAGAAGAGATGATAGCTACATGCTAGGTAGACAGACAGACAGGAGATAGACCACATCACAACAAGGGCCTCCCTGTAGCTCTGTGCTTGCTCACATGGGTCCCAGTCCTTGCCCTTCAAGAAGACAGGTGTGATGCCCCAGGGAGATGGGCTGTGGTTTTCTCTTGGGAGCCGAAGGTGAGAGGCACAGCTCAGCTCTTCCACCAGGTGGGCACACAGGCCAGATAGAAGGTCATTAAGGACAGGGGTGTAGCTTTCAAATTTCGGTCCCCAGGCAAGCAGCATCGCTAAGGATCTCATTACAAATGCAAATTTTCAGCTTGCCTCAGATGGTGAACTGGAGCCCAGCAGGGCGGGCCTAGCGTGTCAGAATCTCTAGCTGCAAGCTGAGCCAGGTTAAGAACCTCTGGGAGGGATCACCAGGTCCTGTGTGGAGCGGGTTGAGAGGAACACCGGCTCAGATTCAGGGAGCTGGTGGGAGGAAAAGGACCTGAGGGCTGGGCTTTGTGTTCTTCCTCCCTCAGTCTCTCCACCCAGCCGTTTCCCACAGGCCTACTACGGGCTCAGGATGGTAGGGGTCTCTAGCCAAGAGAGGAGGAGCTTACAGAGGGTCCTTGGCCTTCATGTTTAGGGACAGCCCTGGAAGGGTCTCTTAGTTGACCATGGCTGCTACATCTGGGCTCCAGCAGGGCCCTGCTTTATGATTTGGGCTGCTGGATGAGTCTCCATCCTGACTCTGCCACCCACAGCCTCCCACCACCAGAGCACCTCCACTTTGATTGCAGTAATTATTATAATGACGCCATTATCTTAATTCCCCGAGGGAGAGAGCACGCTATAGTTTACCCGGCACTTTCTCTGATGGTAATTCACCTGATGTCATTTAGCCATTTACCTGCAATTTGGACCCCACCCCTCGGATGAGGGGGAAGGCCCTATAAGGATCTATCATCTTCCTGCAGGCCTCAGGCCAGAGATGGTCGGGTACCCACCTTGAGGCCTTCCCCACCCTCTTAGGGAAAAAGGGCAGATGCCACCAAGGAACCCCGGGACAATTATTCTACACTGCAGTCACAGTCAGATGGTAAGGAGCTGTCTCCAGGGACAAGGTGAGGGTGAGGTCACACAGCCAAGTGTCCAAACCTGGCTCAGGAGAGCAGGGAGCCTAGAGCTTGTTCCTAGATACCAGCAAGTTCCTCCCCCAGAGATAAAGACTGAGTTTTCCCTACAGTGAAGGTCACAGCTTTGGGGCTTTCCAGCAAGCCGGCCTCTCCCACTTCCAAAGCTGATGGTGGCTGGAGATGGAGAGACGGGGCAATACCAAACAGACAGAAGGTGTCCTTGGGGCCTTGGTCCCCATCAGGAAGGAGTTCCCAGGGACCACCTCCCACAAATCCTGAGCGTGCACATCTGGAGCAGCAAAGCCTGTCTTTTTAAGGTGAGAGTTCCTGTCCCTCCCCACCCCCCACAGGAGCTGATGGAAGGATTAGATCCCCAGAGGAGCTTAAAGGAGCATGTTGGGAGGACCAGATGATGTTGAATCCTCCCCAGGAGGACGCCAGGTCACCAGTTAGGGCTGGCAAATCGAAAGTGCCCTTTGCTGGGACCTGTGCTATTCTGGAGGGACCCTGGTCCAGAGAGGGTCAGATGCCCAAGGACTCGTTCCCCTGAAATATGCATTTGGTCTTCCCCCACCAGAGTCCTCAGGAGGCACCCACCAGAAGCTGTCATGGGACCACCTTAAAAATCAGCAGGAAAGACTAGCACTCAGAAAAGGTGACAGGCTGGCAGGAGCCAGGGGTGAAGAGAAGAGCCCAACTATGATAGATAGCGATAGTGCCATTGGTCCCACAGTCCCAAGTCACACAGCTGGGCTTATGAGGCTTCTTCCCAGCCCTGTGTGGGGGTGGGGCTGGGGTGGGGGAGGGGCTGAGGGGCTCTTCTACTGTTTCTAAAGACTTTTTAAAATCACTTACAAAATTATTTTTTGGCAGGGCCTGTAACCACCTTGGTCTAGGTTCTTTTCTCCTTTCAATATATGGATCAGAACTCTATTCAAAGCACTTAGAGCTAACATTAAAAAAAAAAAAATCCATGTTCAGGACTGAGGATGTAGCTCAAGTGGTAGAGCGATTGCCTAGTATGTATAAATCTTGGGGTTCAAATGTATACAAGGCATAGGAGTGCACACATGCACATAAGCATTCAGATTCAGGTCACCCTCGGAGACATAGAGAGCTCAAGACATATATATATAGACCCTGTCTCAAATGAGCCAACAAACAACCTATGCCCAGCACGATAGCTAGGGTGGCAGTGTTTCCACCCTGGGTACACAGAGGCAGGAGCATCATGGGAAGCTCCAGGTGAGTCTGGTCTATACAGTGGGTGCTGGGCTAGTCAGGGCTACACAGCGAGACCTCTTGCTTTAAACACAATCACAACAGAACAACTCCAGAACCCGCAGACCAGTGGGGGTCGGTCTGATGAGTCCGAGCTGCCCTGAAACCTCCCTAGGTCTGGGGCACAGAAACTGTGTTTGCCTTAGGCAGGGCAACAGCTCAGAAGGCAGCCCAGCCCACAGCGTCCATCACACAACTCGACAGGGTGCAGCTGGGCTCCTGAGAGCTGACTGGTACCCTTGTTCCGGCTTTGCTGATCTCATGGGCTGTGCCTGTGCCCAGCCACCTGCCCACAATCCTTACCAGCTCATCCATTCCAGAGAAGGTGTGGTTCGCGTTGTCCAGGGAGTAGATCAGCTGGTGCACCCCATCGTTGGTCTCGCTGTTTCCATAGAAACCAACGCCCACCGCAGCACTACGGGCAAAACCCCAAAGAAAGGTTAGGGGTGATACCCAGAAGAGAATACACTTACTGCTCTGTGTATGGGAGATGTGCAGCTTGTGCTCACATGTGTATATGCACGTGTGCATGTGTGTATGTGTGCATGCGCACAAGGACAGAAGATGATGCTGGGCGCTTTCATCTGTCACTCTGTGCTATTCCCTTGGGACAAAGTCTTCAGTAAACCTGGAGTTCAGTGAGATGGTTAGTCTGGCAAGGGAACCTCAGCTATATGCCTGTCTCTGGTCTCCGTCCCTAGGGCTGAGATTACAGATGTGCGGGCTTTGTCCGTGGGTTCTGGGAATCCAAACTCACATAGGTCCTCATGTCTGTACAGCAAACACTTTCTTCTGGATTCCCCGTAAGTACTGTCAATCCTTCTATGTGCTGAGGACTGAACCTAGTAGGACTACAGGCCTGCTAGGCAAAGAATCTACTCCTGACATCCAGTCCCAACCTTGCATTTATCTTTAAAAAAAAAAAAAAAAAAAAAGTTTCTATACCCAGGTGGTGGTGTGCATGCCTTTAGTCCCAGCACTTGGGAGTTCGAGGCCAGCCTGGTCTACATAGTGAGTTCAAAGGGAGACAGCCAGGACTGTTACACAGACAGACAGACAGACAGACAAGCAAACAAACAAATATGTTTTCAGCGTTGTAGAGATGGCTCAGTGGTTAAGGGCACTGACTGCTCTTCCTAAAGGTCCTGAGTTCAATTCCCAGCAACCACATGTTGGCTCACAACCATCTGTAATGGGATCTGATGCCCTTTTCTGGAGTATATGAAGACAGCTACAGTGTACTAATATAAATAAAATAAATAAATCTTTAAAAAAAATAACCCCAGACTATCACACCCCATTTTCTCTAAATATTCCTGACCTAGTCCTCTACTGTGAAGTTTTAGCTTCGGGAAAGTTCCCTCTTACGGAGCTGAAAGGACACCTAGAACCTGCTGGGTCCTGATTCAGCTTTCGGGTGGCTGGGACAAGTCTCCAGTTCTGCCACCAACTGCATCTGATAGCTCTAATTGTCCCCTTTGTCACTTCCTGTCTTCTGTTCTCTGAGACAGACACATGAGACAGGGTCTCATGTATCCCCAGCTAGGCCTAATGCTCCCCATACAGCTAAGGATGACCCTGAACTCCTCCACATCTTCCTGGGATTGCAGGCCCAGGGCACCATGCCTGGTTTCCAATGTTACTCTTTAGCGGGATTGAGCAGTTGGGACTGAGTGGGACCGAGTAGTGCGTGGAGCTGAGCGCTCTCTCTCTCTCTCTCTCTCTCTCTCTCTCTCTCTCTCTCTCTCTCTCTCTCTCTCTCTCTCTCTCTCTCTCTCTCTCTCTCTCTCTGTGTGTGTGTGTGTGTGTGTGTGTGTGTGTGTTCATGTGTTCGTGAGCACTCTCAAACCATTCCCCCACTGGCCTGCCCTCGTGCCCTCACTGACGTCATGGTCAGTAAACATCCCCTCCCAGGTTTTTCTCCTCGGAAACTGTCAGCTCTCAAGCTCAGTCTCCCCTCTTTCCTATTGATTTTAACCGAAAGCCAAACTTGAAATCCATCTGTATGAAATTTCATGCGTGGCTTGACTCCAGCATTCCAGCCTGTGTAAATCATCTGCAACCTTAACTCCGTCATCCCTCATAGCCTACGTGGTCCACCCCTCCAGGGACCACGAGGCCAACCAACCAGCTTCCCGAGTTCTCATCCACAATACTAACTCAGGGAAAGGGAAGTGTGAGAGGGCACACACACACACCACACACACATCACACAGATGCCCTTCCTTCCGTCTTTTCTTCCTTCCTCCCTCCCTCCCTCCTTCCCTCCCTCCCTCCTTCCTTCCTTGAGACAGTTGTAGCTTGGTTGTCCTGGAACTCACTTTGTAGACGGGGCTGGCCTCGAACTCAGAAATCCACCTGCCTCTGTTTCCCAAATGCTGGGATTAAAGGCGTGCGACACCACCGCCCAGCTGAAAAGCATGCTTTTTTTTTTTTTTTTTTTTTAAAAAAAAAGGCAGCCTGGCAGTGATAATGCACGCTTAATCCCAGGACTCGGGAGGCAGAGGCAAAATATCCACACATATGAAATAAAGGGATTAAAGGTGTGAGCCGCCACCACTGTCTGCGGTGGTTCTACCTGGATGCTGGATTAACCAGCTATAAAAGGTTACTGCACCTTACTCTGGTGGTATTCATACCTGACAACAGGCTTGTCTGCAGTAGCCCTACAGGAAGTCCTCACACCAAGAAGAGGGATTTAGTATCCCATTTCTCCATGGGAGTCTGGGAGTCAGGTGGCTCTTGGTCCCTCCCATGGGGCCGGAACTCTTTCCTTTAGGCCCTGGCTCCAGCCCCAAGTTTCACCCGTCCTCCCTGCTTGTTTGCTGCTTTGAGGACGGCCTATGTATTGGCTTCAATAAGCCCCACACTCCCAGCAAGAGGAGATTATGAACATGTCACCTTGATCCATCTTGGCCAAAAGACTGAGAAACAACGAATGGATACATTGTAATGGAAAGATATGAGCTGAGTAGGGGTGCACACACCTTTAATTCCTTGCAGTCTAGTGGTAGAGGCAGGTGGATCTCTCAGATCAAAGCCAGCCTGGTCTACAGAGTGAGTTCTAGGATAGCCTGGGCTACACAGAGAAACCCTGCCTCAAAACACCAAAAATAAAAAGAGGAGGAGGAGGGAGAGGAAGGGAAGGGAGGAGAGGGGAGGGGAGGAGAGGAGAAAGGGGGGAGGGAGAAGAAGAAAGAAAAAAAAAAAGAAAAGAAAAAGAATATTCAAGAGTAAGGTGACCCTTCTGCAGACTGGAACCAAGGACCAGTCCTTCAGACAGGCAGCAAGGGACTCTTACCGTAGAGGGTAGCCAGACCCTTCAACACCTCCAGGGGGCTCTAACTGCCGCACACAGAGCTAGCATGCTCATGGCTGGGTGCTGGGTGAGTGGGGCTCTCAGTGCTGTGAACCCTCATTCCTCAGTCAGGGTGCAGGGGAAGATCTACCTACAGCCCCTGTTCCCACAAGGCATGGAAGCGACTGGGGCCAACTGCTAATCTTGCAGACCCAGGGCGCCCACCTGGTCAATTGGAGAGAGACCCATTGGGCTGTCGGGCCCAGCCCTGGCCTCATAGAAGGGTTGAAGAGCCACTATGCCGACCCCCATCACCACACTAGAGACAGATTCCCCATGCTTGGCTTGGGCGACAGACTACTGGCTAGTTTTGTGTCAACTTGACACAGCTGGAGTTATCACAGAGAAAGGAGCTTCAGTTGGGGAAATGCCTCCATGAGATCCAGCTGTAAGGCATTTTCTCAAGGGGAGAGGCCCCTTGTGGGTGGGACCATCCCTAGGCTGGTGGTCTTGGGTTCTATAAGAGAGCAGGCTGAGCAAGCCAGGGGAAGTAAGCCAGTAAAGAACATCCCTCCATGGCCTCTGCATCAGCTCCTGTTCCCTGACCTGCTTGAGTTCCTGTCCTGACTTCCTTCAGTGATGAATAGCAATGTGGAAATGTAAGCTGAATAAACCCTTTCCTCCCCAACTTGCTTCTTGGTCATGATGTTTGTGCAGGAAATAGAAACCCTGACTAAGACAGACAGGTTGTTCATCCAGGTGTTAGCTTGGAGTGAACGTGGCTAGACACTGATGAGACGCACGGACATGAGGGGTATCCTGGCCACAGGCTAGTTTTTCCTGTACATAGGACACTCACCAGCAGAGGAGCCCAGCCACCACCGCCGTCCAGGTCACGCAGCATGAGTCGGGCTGCTTGGTCTGCACCGTGTGGTCCCGCCGGCAGCAGCATGCGCACACCAAGTAAACGGCGAGGAAGATGAGATTCAGGCCTAGGCCAATGGCAGCCAACACCCCCAGGAAGAGCAGCGACTGTAAGAGAGACAGGCTGTGTCGGCTTCTGGCCCAGCAAGGGGTGGGGAGGTCCTAGGAACCATATAGCCTCCTTATGCCCAGCCCTCTAGACAGACAGCCTGCCCTACATTTGGGTGCCAGGGTGGAGACAGCAGACAAGCTGGGCATGGGAAGGGTTTGTGGGGAGAGGGGGGAGGGGGAGGGACAGCTGTCGGGGTGATTCACATGATCAAGCTTAGCAGGATCTAGAATCTGCTAGAAGACAAATCTCCAGACACCATGTGTGAGAGACTCTCGATTAGTTTAACAGAAGTGGAGAGATCCACCGGAAATGCGGGAGGGATCGTCACGATCTGGCGTCCTATACAAAAGAGTCAGGCCGGGGAGTAACAGCACTCAGTCCCGTTTTCAGGACTGCAGGTGCTGTGTGACCAAGGGCTTCACACGCGGCCACCATGATGGACGGTGTGTCCCCTAAGACTGCAAGTCGAAACGGACGTTTCCCCTCTTCAAGCTTTTTTTGCTAGGAATCTTTTTTTGTTTGTTTGTTTTTTCAAGACAGGGTTTCTCTGCGTAGCCCTGGCTGTCCTGGAACTCACTTTGTAGACCAGACTGGCCTTGAACTCAGAAATCCGCCTGCCTCTGCCTCCCAAGTGCTGGGATTAAAGGCCTGAGCCACCAAATCTTATGGCAGCCACGACAAAAATAACTAATCCAGCTACGTAGCATGGCTAAGCCCAGGTTTCTGGCTGAAGATGCGGTCCAGGCCAGCACTGATGATGACAAGCCCTAAGCTATTCAGGAGAATGAGGAAGACCTGCTGGCTGCAAACAGGGCTGTGAACCTCTGGTCACAGGGCTGGGAAGAGACAGAGCCTGGGCAGTGAGACTAAACTTAGGGACCAAGTGAAACTAAGCTAAGGCCGCTGAGGATCATGGGTGCTGCCATACCTAGGTCTCACCGTGCCAGACCAATCTTGTTATGCCAAAACGGAATGTGCCTTTTCTGGGTGCTGGGGCTCTCTGGAGTCCTTAGAAGCCAGTTCCGTGCTCAAGGGTGGGTAGAGAGGAGGCAGGGTAGATAACTCTTGGTGTCCTCCTTGCTACATCCTGCCAGGGAAAGCTGACCCACAATGCCACCGGTAGCAGGCACGGCAGACTATTGAGGGTATGTGTGTGTTAGGCCCTCCTAGTAGGTCAGAGTTTTCAAAGGGAGCTGTTGTCTGTCGGGAGGCCCAGGTGTCCCCCTCCACTGAATCTTCCAATCCCTTGATTTGGCCAGATGGACACCAGATGGCCCCGGGATCAGTGGCCGTCAGCCAGAGCTGGACCTGGCTCTACGTCAGGCTCCCGAGCTGACAGCCTCCTGGCTTCCCATGAGGCCTCAGTGTTGCCCTCACCCAAAGTCCAGTGTCCCAGGGGGTGGGGGGAGGGGGTCGCTCTCCCTAGATCTTTGGTTAGGGAACCTGTGTGGGTGGTAGTGATCTGATGACGGCCACAGGACACCAAGGTCTGAGAGAGAATACGCTGTTTGCAGGGCAAGCACAGGGTGGTGACCTGCAGTGCAGAGGCTGGTGGCTGCGGGCTGGGTAGACTGTATGGAGATGACCCCTGTGGGTGGCTGCTCAGCTGCCTATCTCTGTGAGGATGCAGGCAGCCTATGGGGGCCCTGACTTGGGCTGTCCTGATGAGAACCCTGACTGGACAGGCGTCTCAACCTTAGGGACAAATCTGGAAGTGACCAGTCAGCTGAGAGGACATGTGAGATGTCTTATGTCACTTAGCACAGGGCTTCCACTTCCACCCAGGCAACACTCAAACATGGAAGGGACTTCCTCCTCCTCCTCCTCCTCTTCCTCCTCCTCCAGCAGCTCTGAGCACAGCATCCCCCACAGTCCTCAGCTGAGGCAGGAGGCCCTACTACTCGTTAGCACACCGGACCCTCAGAATGACCTCAAGAGGCTTTAGAGGCTCACTACACAAAGCCACCATACTACACACTGGCCTCTGACAGAAGCAGGATACCTCCCTGGAGCTGGAGAACAAGTCAGACCCAAAAAGCCCACCCTGGGCCAAGGCCATCACAGCCGGAACTAGGAGGAGCTGGGGCTGCGGTAGAGAAGGCGGAGTGCTTGCTCAGTAAGCTGGAAGGCCAGGTTTCCCTCCCCACATCACGAAAGATTGGGCACGGTGGTATGCACCTAAGTGGTCCCCACTTAAAGGGGACGCCTAGGCCTGACAAATGACTGCTCCCTTTGAAAACCCTGAGCTGGTAGGTGGGCCTGAAGAGGCTGGAGGATCAGAAGCTCAATGTCATCTTAGTGTGAGCCATGGCAAACCCTGTCTCAAAAATCAACAATACGCAACAGTGTGATGATCTGAATGAAAATGGCTCCACAGCCGGGCGGTGGTGGCGCACGTCTTTAATCCTAGCACTTGGGAAGAGGAGGCAGGCGGATTTCTGAGTTCGAGGCCAGCCTGGTCTATAAAGTAAGTTCCAAGACAGCCAGGGCTATACAGAGAAACCCTGTCTCAAAAAAAAAAGAAAAAAAAAAGAAAAGAAAAGAAAAGAAAAGAAAATGGCTCCACAATGGGCCCATAGGGAGCGGAGCTATTAGGAGGTGTGGCCTTGGAGTGGGTGTGGCCTTTTCGGAGTAGGTGTGGCCTTCTTGGAGGAAGTGTGTCACTGGTGGGTGGAGGCACTCGTGCACGTAACTCTCTCCCTCTCCCTCTCTCCTCCCTGCTCATCCAGATATAGAACTCTCAGCTCCTTCTCCAGCACCATGTCTACCTGCGCTCTGCCATGCTTTCCACCATGAGGATAATGGACTAAACCTCTGAACTGTAAGCCAGTCCCAATGAAATGTTTTTCTTTTATAAGTGTTGCCTTGGTCATGGTGTCTCTTCACAGCATTGAAATCCTGAGTGGGACAAATGACAACAGAATCCTAGAGAACCTGACAAGGCTAGAGCTGGCCTCATGCCAACGTAACTCATCACAGTGTTTTCAAGCGCAATAGCAACAGATTAATTAATGTCAGCAGAGGTTAACAATCTTCTTCCAGTAGCTTGACTTCTTTAAACTGACCCACTCAGCCGGGCCAACACACAGAGCCTTGTGGGCTCAAAGGCCATGGTTGGGTCCCCATGGCGCCCTTGAGCTCATTATGTAGCCCAGGTTTTCCTTACACTCTTGGTATTCCCCTGCTGGGATGACAAGCGTGTCCCACCACGCCCAGGTCTAGAAATGACACTCTGTGGCTGAGCATGGTGGCACACATCCGTGTTCATGATCCTAGTGATCAAGAAAGTCAGGCCAGCCCGAACTTCAGCACGAGATCCTGTTTCCAAAACCTAAAAATAAGCCCCACTCTCTTCTCACAGGCTCTGAAGTCCCACCACTGAGAAGCAGGTCTCTGCCCTTGATGAATTTGTAAGGCACCGTGCTTCCAGAGACACTGTGAGCCAGCAGTTCTGAGTCACGGAAAGGAGGGTGTGTGTTCCCCTACAGGGTCCACCTACACTTAGATCCACGGTCACTCAGTCCAGCAGTGTTTTGGCAGTCACCAAACACTGGAAACAGTGCAGATGTTCATCAAAAAACACACGCCGTGTGCAGTAGTCGTGTGACCCGATGCCACACAGGCACGAGAGGGCAACAGTAGCTATATATAATGTGGGTAAATCTAACAAGGAATGATGGAGTAGTAGTGACAGGTTGAATGTATATACAGTGCAGTCGGAGATGACCATCCGTGCCAGTGGAGATGAAGCCAATAAGGCCAATGCAGCCGTGCCTTGTGTGGTCAGGGGTCACCCCAACCAGGATCATGTGTTCGGACTGGGCATGCACTGCCATGCTCCACTTCAGGATGAGGTGTTACATTAGCGCTGAGGGCTGTGGGGATGGCTCAGGAGCCAAGGTATTTGCTGTCAAGCATGAAGACTTGAGATTGGATCCCACCTCCTATATAAAAGGCTGCGTTGACTCTCTCTGCTCTCCACACCTCTCCTGTCTGTCTGTCTGTCTGTCTGTCTGTCTCTCTCTCTCTCTCATACACACACACACACCTCTGTAACCCCAGAACTGTGGAGGGGAGACAGGAAGGAGGTTTGTTGGCCCCCAGCCTACCTCCAAGCAAGCACAGTGAGAGACCCTGTCTGAAGGGACTAGGGGTGAGCACAATACAGCCAGACACCTGGTATCTTCTTGTCTTCTGTATGAATAGGCATGTGCACCTGCACACACATGTGTGTATACAACACACACACAACACACACTTTTTTTAAAAAATAAAAACAACTGACTCAGCTGAAGACTTAAGAATGGACATGCTCCAGTAAGTTATTATGAATAAATAAATATATATTTTACATTTTTATTATTTGTTAATCTTTTTTTTTTTGGTGTTTTGGTTTTTTGGTTTTTTTCGAGACAGGGTTTCTCTATGTTTCCCTGGCTGTCCTGGAACTCACTTTGTAGACCAGGCTGGCCTTGAACTCAGAAATCCGCCTGCCTCTGCCTCCCAAGTGCTAGGATTAAAGGCGTGCGACACCACTGCCTGGCTTATTTGTTAATCTTATGTATGAGGTCACCCACATGCCACAGTTCTAGCACTGGGGTCAGAGGACAGCTTTAGGGAGTCAATTCCCTCCTTATGTAGTGTGGGTCCTGGGTATTGAATTCAGGCTTGGCGGCAAGTGCCTTTTTACCCTGAGCCATTTCACCAGCCCCGGAACGTATTTTCAATAATGACCTACGCTGCCAAATTAACGGTGCAGCTACCTTCATTCCCAGGAGGGTCTCCTCTGTGTTCACCTCAAGCAGAGGGAACCACTGACCCTCCTAACAGGTGTCCCCACTCAGGAGGGAGATGACACAAGGATTGCCTTTCCAGTCTCTGCAAACCCGCTCCGCCTGCTCTCTGTAGCTGGATTCCAGATTTCTGATTCGGAGAATCTGTGAGCCTAGATTTCCTGTGGAGCCCCCCAGAACTCCTGCACCCCAGGTCTCCTGGACAGTCCTGAGTCTGAGCCCTTTCCAGGCCTCAATTAGGTCACTGGTAACACAGGCCAGTGCCCTGCGTAGGAAGCCCAAATGCCGGGCTGCTCACCCCAAGAGCCCTAAGCAACTAAAAGATTAGAGCTTGTAGCTTGGTTGTCAGTGGGCCAAAGGCCAGGGGAACAGAAAGGAAAGTAGGAAGAGAGAGAGGGTAGGGGAACACAAGAGGGTCTCCTGTAACTCAGTGTCACCTACTGCTCTCAACAGGCCATCATGTCTCTTGTTCCTAACCAGTACACATGGACGGGATGGGAGGGGGAGTTAGAGTGGGGAATTCTGCTCAAGCAATTGCCAGAGCTTAGAAAGGCCAGTCTCCACATCACCCTTAGCCTCCTACTGCCCCACCCCCACCCCGCCTGTCCCAGCACCAATGGCCAAACTTAGCCTCTCTGACATCAAAGCTCTTTCCGTTATTTCTGGTTTATCACTTGTAGTCCGAGCCACCCTGGTACTCAGGCTAGGGGGACAGTAGTGGCCACTGTAGACAGACCCCCAAGGGAGCACAGATGGCAGTTTCAGTGGTGTGCCAGCCTCTGGCTGAGGCAGGGGGCCTATCCTCATGCTCTATAGGGAGAACACAACCTTGAAGCTTGGGAAGGGTTAACTCGTTGGGGAACTGGCGTGACAGCCCGATGACCATGACTCCCAAGTTCAGATGTAATGAACAGGCTTCCTCATCCTGACCTTGGCTCTTTTCCCATGGGGCTGAGCTCTAAAGCCTGCTTTTTCCTCCCTTCTGCCTCCAGCTGAGCATCCTGGTCTTCTCCCAGAATTCCATACTCTGTCCTCAACACGCTCAGTTGGGTCAAAAAGATGGAGTCTATAGCCCATGCTGGCCTCAAACTCCTTATGAAGCCAAGAGTGACTTTTTGTTTGTGGTTATTTCGTTTTATACATTTTTTTTTTTATGGCAGTGTCTCTCTGCCCTGGCTAGCCTGGAACTCACTATGTAGACCAGGCTGGTCTAGAACTCACAAAGATCCCACTGGCCTCTGCCTCTCAAGTGCTGGGATTCCAGACGTGTGTCACCAGTTTCATAGGGTACTGGGGATGGAACTGGGGACTTTGTGCTTGCTACACAAGCAAGCACTCACAAGTGAGCTCCATCCTCGGCTTCTCACTGGGGACTCTCAGGACACTGACACTCGGAAATCCAAGGCACACCACAACAACGAACTCCTCCTGCATCTCCTCTCACATGGCCCGCAGAAGGCCCAGAGATGGGCGTGCTGCCCTCAAATCCAACAGGAAGTCCTACGGACATGACATCATCAGAGTCTGGCCTCTCCTGAGTAGCTGGTGGATGGTGAGGGTGACAATAACTCCCCAGATAAGGAGGGAACTGAAGTGGCTTCTCTGAGAGACACAGCTCAACTTTGTAACTTTCTAACTGTCCTCAGGGTTGCCGAATGGGCACCTAGCCAACGAGGGCCTTCTTCCCAAGCAGGGATTACAGCCGGCCACCTGCTTCCCTCCTGTGAACTCCTGAGGCCTTTTGCTAGATCTCTGAAGCAGGGGTCATCTCCGACTTCCAGGCTTGCTCTCCTGTCAAAGGAGATGAGACGTGCGTGGGATGGGGATTCAGGCTGCTCCCAGCTACAGACACCGAGCCCAGCAGAATTCCAGGTCAACAGCCCTGCTTGCCCCTGCTGGGCCCACAGCCACTTCCTGCAAATAGCTGGGGATGTAGAGGCTCTCTGAGAACTCAGGCTCAAGTTCAATGGAGGAGGGGGGGGGGAGGATGAGGAAGACCAACTACAGGAAACTAGGAACTTCCACTGTGCCCAAGGACCCCAGGCAGAGGGCAGGAACCATGACACACAGCAGCAGTTCTATACTGTAGGGTGCGAAGGCAAATGGATTGCCAGATGGAAGCTAGTCTCGACTACACAGGGAGACTTTGACTCAAAAATAAATAAGTGAATAAATAAAATAAAAAGGAGGGCTCAATGCAGATGGAGCTCAGTTGGTAAAGTGCCTGTCCCATGTGTAGGAAACCCCGGGTTTCCCCCCCCCCCCAGCATCTCATAAACAAGGCATGGACACACACACCTGTAATCCTAGCACGTTGAAGGTAGAGGTAGGGGTTCAATATCATTATCATCAAGAAGTTCAATATCATCCTGGCTGTGTGGTGAGTGCGAGGGCAGCCTGGGCTACATAAAACCCTGTTTCAAACAAACAAACCCTCAAACTTAAGGGCTGGCAAGATGGCTCTACAATGAAGAGCACTTCCTGCTCTTGCCCAGGACTAGGGATCAGTGTGTAAAACCTACAGGGTGGCTCACAATCTCATCTGTAACCCCAGTTCCAGGGCATTCAACCTCCACTTCTGGCCTCCACTGGCCAAAGAAAAATCTCAGGAGCCATCTGGGTCTTTCTTACTCAGGAACGTTCTGGATCGCAGCGTGTGCTTCCCAGGTTGTCAGCTCTGCTAAGCCCTGCTTTGCTTTCTAGGTCCCAAGCACAGAGCTGTCATTCTTTGTGGGACCTTGAAAGGCACTCTGGTTCCCAGTTGAGCTAAGGTGCCTTTCACAGTCCCACAATTCCTGGAGCCTGACTGCCTATTTATTTACAAGGCTGTAGGTGCACATCTACACCTGTGCATGTGGATATGCACACACACACACATACACATACACACACACACACACACACACACAGAGGAGTACACTCATGCGTGCAAATGCATACACACATATACACATGCATTCACACATATGTGCACACACACACACACACACACACACCTTTTTGTTTTGTTTTTGTTTTTGTTTTTTCGAGACAGGGTTTCTCTGTATAGCCCTGGCTGTCCTGGAACTCACTTTGTAGACCAGGCTGGCCTTG
Source organism: Mus pahari (assembly GCF_900095145.1). Lineage (NCBI taxonomy): Eukaryota > Metazoa > Chordata > Mammalia > Rodentia > Muridae > Mus > Mus pahari. Next base: position 81,891,389 of record NC_034603.1, on the reverse strand, counting down.
AACTCAGAAATCCGCCTGCCTCTGCCTCCCAAGTGCTGGGAATAAAGGCGTGCGCCACCACTGCCCGGCGTGCACACACACACACACACACACACACACACACACACACACACACTGTTTGTGACTTTCGCATGCATTTTTCAGTCTTCCCCCTGCTTGGAGTCTTTGGTTCTTTTCCTCTCTATTTCACAGGGCACTGTCCTTAGTTAGATACCCATCACCTCAGTGTCATTTGTCTGATGGCTGTGTCACCGGGTCCTGTGGTGTTCTTACTGTGAATACTCAGTAGAATAACTCGTGGGATACACAGAGATGAGGGAAAAATTCTCACCTGCCTGTGGCCACACAGCCATAGGACTGGAACCCAACTCCACCAGTGGAACGGCAATGCCCCTGCCTCAGACAATCCTCGCCTCAGAGACGCCTCAGCCACTGCTACCCTTGTTGTATGCCACCCAGACCCTAGCACAAGCAGAGGACCAAGACCACTTACAACAGAAGGCACCCAGGTGACCCTGTGAACTAACCAGCTGCTCAGGAGGAGAGACCCCAGGTCAGACAACATGGGAACTTACCGAACCTGGAGTAGCCTTAATTAACACCCAATGCCAGACATCAGTTAAGGCCTACCGCATTCATCTCCAGGGGCTTTGTTTCTATTCCTAGCTGAACCAGGATAGGGAAAGGGGCGGGGCAGGTGCAGTGGTCATGGGAAAGAGCTGGAGCAAAAGGTTTGGGGGCCAGGACCCTGGAAGCAAGGACCACGAGTGGGACTCAACGGCACCACACACCTGCCTATCCATAGACTGGGGTGGGTGGGGTCAGGCTCAGGCTGTGGGGGCGAGGGAGAGCCCTTGTCAACCCTTTCCCAGCCAGAGGTCCCTTGACCCAGCTGAGGGGCTAGATTTCTTCCAGGAGAGTACAGTAGAAAATATGGTTGGGGCCTGGAGCACAGGATCTGGGCTCTCTCCACACCCCCAACACAGCTGTTGGGAAACCATATCCGTCCCATTTTAAGCACTAGCTGAAGGAAGACTCCCTGGTGCTTTGTCGGTAGCCACCAGGCCTCAGGGAACAAACCTTCCTTCCGCGGCCAGACAAGACTTGGGGGGGCAGGGGGGGCGGCTGCAGTGCCTAGGGGTGACAGTGCCTCCAGTAGCACAAAGTGGGGTCCCATCCTCCCAGAAGAACAGAAACCAACTGCCCAAGCCTGCAAGCAGCAGAGCCACTGAAAGTTATAATTAGACTCCGGGGTATTGGCTCTTCTATGCAGAGCATAGCACACGGATCGGGAGCCCCTGGCCTCAGAGTGCGGACAATCTGGGAGGACAAGAAGCCACTCCTGGGCAGTCTAGAGAAGCCCTGCTCAGCCAGATGCCCCACTACGGAGATTGACACCGTGCCAACCGCTGCAGGTCAAAGTCCAACATGAGCACAGAGCTCTGAACTAATAATGGGCCTCCTCCCAAGTCGCCGCAGCCCCTGAATCTTTGACCCAGCAGAGGGAACTGACTCAGCCGGGGCCGCAGAGGCCGCCGTGGGTTTAACCGCGGCTGAGATCGGCTGAGAGACGGTAGCTGAGTCTGGAAAGAAGGTCAGAAGCCTGGACCTGCCCACCAAACCCGCAAGGGAACGTCCCCTTTCATGGGGACAATTCAGAAGTATAAGGATAAGGAGGGTAGCTAGCCCAGGAACCAAGATCTCAGAATTCCAGGGCCTAGAAGGTTATAGGGAAGAGAACACCAGAACAGACAGGGCAGTTGCTGGATGTGGTGCGAGGTGGGGTGGAGCTGAAGCCACCTTCCATCCTGGACTCCAACAGCTGTGGGGTTTTGGCATCCAAGAGGTTAGTCACCCACGCGGTTTCTTTCAGCCCCGCAACCTTTGAGAAGAAGCCAAGGCAGAGGTATTGGCAGTGGCTGCTGCTACCCTGCAGGCTGGGGCTGGGGAAAGGAGCGCAAAGGACTCCGGAGACTCAAGTCGGTTTCTGCCTAAACTTTTCTCAGGCCATCAGGGCCGGGAGAGAAAACGTCTTGGGGTCGGAGTCTCAGAAGGGGACCTTTGCAGCTCCTCTGTGAACCCACACACCTCGGCCGCCAGTCACCCCGATTCAGATGCCCCACCCCCACTCTAAGTCTTCGGAAGGCTCAGCCCCCGCCACCCGAGCGCAGCCTCCGCGTCCTTCCTCTTCTTCCCCAGTGTACTCTACTCCGACCTTTCCAGCTTTACGAACTCCGAGATTTCCAGCTAGGAGGAGCGTCCCAGCCAAGGGACTCGGCCGAGAGGGCCCAACTGGGGACCAAGTGGGTCTGAGAAGCGCGGAAAGCGCGGGATGCCGAGGCAAGAGAGAAAGGAGTGGGACCTGGGCGAGAGCGGGCCGGCTCTGGCTCCCACTCTGAGGGTCCCTCTCGGTGGCTCGGATCATGGGCTTACCTCCTGGTAAGTTTCGTCGTCGGGGCTGAAGGTGCTGTCCACTCGCTGCAGGCGCAGGCCGAGGTGCGGAACGCTGTGCAGCCACACGACCCACCAGGGCGCGATGTATTCCACGCGCGCCGCCGGCATGGCTTGCACAAGCTGCAGCGGGTCCACTGCCACTGCCAGCGCCGCTACTACTACCCAGCTCGGAAGCGACCTGGCCCTGCCTCGCCTAAACCCCGCCTCATGTCCAGCACTAGGCGAAGACACGCCCCACCATGCACCGAGGCTCTGCCCAGGTCCCGCCCCTACCTCCTGCCCTGCCCCACCTCTCCTCTTGAGCCTCTTTCTGGACACACCCACCCACTCCAGAAATTGGACTCAAAACATGCCCTGATCCTTGCTATCACATCAGAATAGTGGCGTTAGGGCAGAAGGATCAGGAATTCAAAGGTTATCCTCAGGTCTGGTGTGAGTTGGAGGCCAGCCTGGGCTATGTGTGACCTAATTTTTTTTTTTTTTAAAGATTTATTATTAAATCCAAGTACACTGAAGCTGACTTCAGATGCACCAGAAGAGGATGACAGATCCCATTATGGATGGTTGTGAGCCACCATGTGGTTGCTGGGATTTGAACTCAGGACCTTCAGAAGAGCAGTCCAGTGAGCCCCCGTGTGACCTAATCTTAAAAAGGAAGCCAGGCGTGGTGGCACACGCCTTTAATCCCAGCACTCGGGAGGCAGAGGCAGGCAGATTTCTGAATTCGAGGCCAGTCTGGTCTACAGAGTGAGTTCCAGGACAGCCAGGGCTATACAGAGAAACCCTGTCTCGAAAAACCAAAAAAAAAAAAAAGATTTTGAAAAGACTAAAGTGCCAGTGGATAATTAGTAATCACCACCTAGAAGGCTGGGTTAGTCCCTAATTCATTCTTCTATTATCATTATTTATTTATTTTCCCCAGACTGGGTCTCACTATGCTGTCTGTCCTGGAACTCATTATGTAGAGCAGCCTGGCCTTGAACTCCCAGAGATCTCCTCCTCTGCTTTCCTGCCCCACCACACCCGGCTTGTTTATCCCAGTGTTTGGATTAGAACCCATGGCCTCAAACATGCTAGACAAGGCTGAGTCCTTTAAAGAGAGCGTAAGATGGGAGGTGGTGGTACATGCTTTTAGTCCCAGTATTTGGAAGACAGAAGCAGGCAAATCTCTGTGGATATGAGGCCAGCCTGGTCTACAGAGTTCCACAGCAGCCAGAGTGAAACAAATAAACCTTGTCTTGAAAATCCCAAGTTGGGGCAGAGGAGATAGACTAAGTGGTCTAGATTGGCTTTGAACCCAGGACCATCCTGCTGTGAGCTTCTGAGGGCTGGAATTATGGGCATATGACATCACGAATGACAAGATTCACCCTAGATCATGTATCCTGGAATCTATTGTATAAATCATGTGAATTCAGGAAAGCCTTTGAGCTCCTAGAGGGGAGGGGTGGACAGAAAGAACATAGGAAGGGCCACCTACTGTCAAGAGTAGACAAAAGCCCCAAGGTGTGTGGTTGGCACAACACATGTGACATCATCACGTGCTAGGTTAGAGGGTATTTTTGGGGGGGAGGCAAGTAAAACAGGGCCGAGCAACACCAGGAGCAGACCCCTGAGCCCAGCCCATCTCTGCCTTTTGGTTAGAATCAAGTGCTGAGCTCCCAGCCCAAGGTAAGGAAGTAGGTGGTGGGCAGGTAGGCACCAGTGGACATGTTAGGTGGCAAAGGTGAGGGCAAGTCAGGGCCAGGCTTGAGAAGAGCGCTGGGGAGCCAGCAGGATGATGCATGGTGCTGCAAGCAGAGGAAGGGGACCCCAGAGAGGGTAGGGAGTTTCTAACTGGATGCTGGTGGCACCCCCAAAAACCAGGCACTTTTGCTCTATCAAAAAGCCTTGCTAGAAGCTGAGTTCCTCTCTGCTCCCTGGCCTCTGGGGGTTCTCCTGTCAGGTCTGTTCTGTAGTTGCTAGAGCCTGGCGGCTACCACATCTGCACTAGACAGCCGAGGCGCAATCAACACCCTAACCCCTTGTTCTCACACAGATGTCTTCCTAGTCCAGCATTGTCTAGGAATCCTCCTTAGCCTAGGACACCTAGTGATGAGGAAAGCCTGTCTTTCCAGTTTAGTAGGGAGGGAGGGCTCTAAACCTCGGTGATTATAAACATGTCCAGTGACTTTGTCCTGTGCTGGCAGGAGGGTGGCTAGCATGGGGGTGCCTCCGCAAGGAACACGGTTAAGGCTGATGTTTCCAGAGGATTCGGAGTGGTGGGTGGGAATCTTCTGGGGTGAAGGACAGTTATGGGGCTTATCTACTGCACTAAAGCGCCACCTGGTGGCAGGCCCAGTGGCTTTGACTTTGCCTGTCCCTTTTTCTTTGAAAATGATGTTTGCTTGCATGCATGCATGCCGTGTATGATGCAGTGCCCAGAGGCATCAGATTCCCACCCCTGCAGTCCACGCTAAGGCAACCCCACAGAAACCATCCTTTCTTCTGCATTCACCACAGAAGCCCATGCTTTCTTGACTTCACATTGCAGTCTTACAGTATGGAACTCTTGCATCCAGGGGGTCCAAGGGCAGAAGTCCAAGGACAGATGGCCTGTTCTTCAGCTCAGAAGCTTCTCCCTTCCCCACCTTTGCCCACTTCCAAGCCTTGGGAGTACACACCAGCTTCCTTCCATGGATAGCAACTGCCTTCCCAGGGTACTAACGCTTCCCCAAACTTAGGCTAAAAGGAAGGCAATTCAAGCACCGTGATCCCAGTTCATGATGTGGGATGCAGAAGGCAGCACCATCAACAGCAATACCACTTCCCATCAAAGATGAGGACACAAAGACTTTTCAGGGTTTTTAATAGTCACACACAGAGGTCTGGTTCATTTCAGGTCCTTCACTGCCAAACCTGGGAAAAGAAAGATTGGTGGTTGACACGATTCCCTCCCGAGCTACCCTGCTGCATTTCACCGGCCCTCCCTCTGCAAACCCAAGGTTATCAATCAGATCAATCAGAGTAGGTTCTTTTGAGAATTAAATGGACTATAATCTGCCTGGGGCCAGGGAAGCCATTTCTGGGATCAGATAGAACCCGAGAATCGCAGCCACGGCAGACACTGTGACCATCACCAAAGTGGCTCTCCTAATGCTACCCACACCACTACCCCCCCTCAGGCCTACTCACCCGGGGGTAGGGACTGCTTCAGCTTCTCTGCCTTCTCCTTGTCTGTGATAACCAGGGTGTAAAGGTACCTGCTGCAGCGAACCTTGAACTTCACATTATCCTTGTTCTTCTTGATCTTGACAGCTGCCAAGGAAACCACAACTAAGGATGAGAACCAGAGCAGAACCACACAGATCATCTTCTTAAGTGGCCCAAACTTTCAGGCACCACCACCTCAGACTTCCTTCTGCTTTCAAAGGCTCAATGTGCTGGAATGGAAAGCTACATTTTTCTTATTGTACTCAATGAGTCTTGGGGTTACTGCACATGCACACCAAAACCTGCACTTAGTACACTAAACACAGCACCGCAGAACATTCTAGAATGACCAATGACCTTTCTAAAAGGATAATCTATAAAGGAAGGAAATGAGTTGTCAGCTCTGGTTAATAACTTTCCAGCCTTCCACTTCTGGCAACCAAGTCTCCATTCAAGAACACTGAATGCACAGGGCAGCTTTCAGGACACTCCATTCCAATGTGCAGGGAAGTGCCTCTTACACTTTTGTGGAACCTGGATCTTAATTATTTTGTAGTTATGTGTAAACGCATGCCTGTGTATGGGCACCAGCATGAGAGAGCAGATGCCTGAGTCCAGAAAAGGCCGTCACTCCCCCCTTGGTTTTTCGAGACAGGGTTTCTCTGTATAGCCCCTGGCTGTCCTGGAACTCAATCTGTAGACCAGGCTGGCCTCAAACTCAGAAATCCACCTGCCTCTGCCTCCCGAGTGCTGGGATTAAAGGTGTGCACCACCACCGACCAGTGAGGGAGTCACTAATCTGTCACTACAGGCAGATTAGAGCGGAAGGATGCTGGGAACCAAACTCTGTAGGAGCAGTAAGGGCTCTGAACTCATCAGGCAAAGGGCCTGATGTTTCAGACTCAGGCACCTAACCAGAGACAGGCATTCGGCCTCGGCCTCACAGAACAGCGTGTGATCCATGTGCACAAGTTCTCAGCTGCACCTAGGACTCCTACTGGGACAGCCTTCAGAGGAAGCCCCAGGGCTCAGAGCCTGCTCAAGGCACAGTCACACTGGTCCATCTTACCAAGTCCAGACATGGATGGCAGCATCCCATGCTGCCCCAGCTGCTATCGCACTGTTGAACAGTAACTCTACTCTCTGGAGGTGAGTGAGGTGTGAGACGGGGTACCATGTATCCGGGCAGGCCCTGAACTCACTGTGTGGCAGAGGACCTTGAACTTCTCTGATTCTTCTGCCTCCAGTCAAAAGCCCCTCCCTGTTCAGCTACGTCAGTGCTGGGAAATGGCCCAGAGCCCGAGGAGTGCTAGGTAGGAGCCCTCAAACTCCCAGCCCCTGGGCTCTCTAAGTGCAGCCACACATAACGTGTCATACAGCGATTCCACTTCTGGGTAAGGATCTGATATGAAGAAATAAATTCTGTGCCAGGCTGACAGAAAATATGCAAGCAGCCCAGTGTCCACCAACGCATTGTGGTGCCCCCTCACAGAAGCTTCCAACACATCTGTAATACCAGCACCCAGGAGACCGAGGCAGTTCAAGGTTAGAAAAGCCAGTGTAATAGCTGGGTGGGTAAAGGCAGCCGATGTCAAACCCAATGACCCCAGTCTGGTTCCTGAGATCTGCCCCATAGGAGAACCCACACCCTCAAGATCCTCTCTGGCCTCCACACTGCACACATACAATAAACAAACACGTAAGGGGGGAAACAAGTCAGAAATGGCGGCCCAGGTCTACAATCTGAACACTTGGGAGCCTGAGATAAGACTCCCTGAGCTCTAGCCTGGGCTACAACCTGAGTGCCAACCTTATTCAGGATCCATATAGCCCACCAGAAATTGGGTGCATTTCTCCTAACAAACACACTTGACTGATTTTCTTAACTAGTTAAGGACCTGACGGGCCTGCTAGGTTAACCTCAGCAATCTGGAGGCACGGACCTCTGGTTCCTTAAGTTAAACAGGAGGAAAGAACTGTGGCTGAGACTTGGGAAGGCAGTGCCAAATGCTACAGGCCGGATGGAAACAGCAGCGAACCCCACTGAGCCCACCAGCAGGAGACATCCAGATCAGAGGCAACAGCCCGTCTGACGTGACAGGGTACACCTAAGGACCTTGCTAAGGCTCTTTTTGGTCTACTTCCGCTCATTATCTGGAGCTTAGACAGTCGGACCTGGGAGGAAAAGGAAGACCAGACTTCTTTTTAGCTGCCATGGGAAGATAACATCACCCAAGGTCTCTCGCTAGACACATCCTCCCAAACATCCTTTTAAGTAGGAGACAATTCCCTCCCGTGTATGAAAGGACAATACAGAAACAGCAGGAGCCGACAAACAACTTTGAACCTGCTTGTTTTAATCTATTTTTAAGACAGTGTAGCCAAGGAGAGTCTAGCCATGTCCCCATCCTTTTGTCCTTGCCTCCCGAATTCGGGGATTACCCGCTCTGTGCACCAGGCCTGAAACTGAACCCCTGGAGCGAACCCAGCGCGGGAAGAAGCGCCTGGCCCTGTAGGCCAAGGATGGCGTTGGATGCTCAGTTCTCCTGCGTCGGCCTGAGACCAAGCAGGCAGACCTGGGCCAGCACACCGGCTCTGCTCTGTCTCGTCACCTCGCCCTCGTTTCTTTGGAAGCTGGAGATTACAGGTAAGCGACACTTTCTTTTTCTTTCCCTTTTAAGTTTTAGGACAGGGTCTCGCTACGCAGCCCCGGAGGGCTTCTAACTCCCAGGAATCCTCCGGCCTCCACCACGCGGCCAGGAACGGTAGTCAGCGACACGGCGCGCTGTGATCGGGGTGTGCACACGTGGCGATGCCGACCTCAGTGCGTGGGACGCGCTGGGTCGCCAAGCTCGCCAGAACCCGCGGTTCCGAGCCGCCCGATGCCTCCCTCCGCCCGTCCCACGGGCTCGGCCCCGGCCTCCCGGGAACCCGCACTCACACTTGGCATCCTTCCGCCGGGCTGTGAGCAGAAAGTCCTTGATCTCCTCGATTTTCCGAGGCTGCAACACAGGAGAGACACAGGATGAGCCCGGGGGGACGTGCGCGTCCCGGGGGCGCCCGATCCCGCCCCGGTCCCTCGTCCCGCACTCACCATGGCGACGCGGGCTCGGCTCTGGCGTCCGCACCTGCGGGGGACAATCCCGAGTTAACCGGCCGCGATCCTGCGTCCCCGATCCGCCCCGCCGTACCCTCCCCTCCTCCCTCCCTCGCTCCCCGCACACCCGTGCTCCCTGCGCCGTCCCCGGCTGCGGATCGCTGCGGATTCAACGCCCTTCGCCTCCCGCTCAACACACTCACCGATGCGAGAACCGAAGGGAACGGAAAAAGAACGAGGCTTCCGCTTCCGGACAGTTAAACCCACCCAACAGAGGAAACTGAGTACGGTGTCTGCAAAGGGCCATAAAGGATGCGTTCATCATTTCAATTTCAGCAGCCCTGCCCTCTTCTGGTTCCGATTAGTAGTGCAGCTTCTTATAGTAATGGACAGGCTGCCAGCATCACCCTCACCTCCCTTCTTATCCTTTCCCCTGTTGTCCCCTCTTTCTGTCACTCATCTTATTATTTTTTTTTTACATTTTATTTATTTTTTTATTTTTTATTTTTTTTGGTTTTTCGAGATAGGGTTTCTCTGTGTAGCCCTGGCTGCCCTGGTACTCACTTTGTAGACCAGGCTGGCCTCGAACTCAGAAATCC
>NC_034603.1:81865283-81878813 GCF_900095145.1 Mus pahari | reverse complement strand
AGAGGGAGAGGGAGAGGGAGAGGGAGAGGGAGAGGGAGAGGGAGAGAAGAGGCTGGCCATGAGCATATGGAAGGAGAGAGGAGGGGAAGGGAATGGGGAGTGGGGAGTAGGGAGAGAGAGGGTAAGGGACAAAAAGACAGAGCAGTAACAAGAGGACAAGAGAGAGAGGAGCAGCCCCTTTTATAGTGACTCAGGCACGCCTAGCTGTTGCCAGGTCACTTTGGGGCAGAGCCCAGACGAAATGCTAACACCCCCCCCACCCCCACCCTCCAGACATTTTGGTGTCTCCCTATCTTCTCTCTGGTTCTCCTTCTCTTCCCATTCCCTTTCTCTTCTCTCCCTCTCTCTATGCCCACACTTCTCTCTTTCTCTTCCCCCTCTCATTTGTCTCTCTCCCCACTGCAACTTCAGCCTCATTCCTTGGGACCAGTGAACTCACCAGCCTGAGAGAGTTTCCCAATAAACCTGTTCATATACTCTAATCTGGCCTAATCGGCTCATTTTTACCAGTGGAGAAATAACTTATCGGTAACCTCTGAAGAAGCTGGTGGGCTGTGGGTGAGATGTCTGGGGGCCAGATATGAGAATCGTGGCTGTTCCGTCCTGACCCAAGACACTCCCATAGATTCCTGCTCGACTTCGCTGGTGGCGCTGGCGGCCTTCTCAACAGGGCTGATGCCTTTCCGGTCTTTTCTGCCTCCTCTCTCCTCAAGTAACTGTCCTTTTGGCCAAACGGAGAGCCTCTTGCTGGTGCTTCTGGTCTGCGGGGACTTCTTTGCTGTCCCGTCAAGTATTACAGCGTCCCTTCATAACCCATTCCGTTTTCTACTTGGGGGCAGACCTTCAGCTCTGATGTCCCCCCTCCCACCCCCATGTCCCTCCTGGTACGTTTTATAAAGCATGGTATGGTGCGGCAGGAGGCGGGGGGGGGGGGGGGGGCTGCCTTAGCGGGCCCAGACTAAAAGGACATTTTATTTGGGACCTGGAGAGGGGTCTGGAGAAGGAGAAGAGGCAGAGAAAGGGGACTGAGAAGGACACAAGAGGGAGGAAAGAGAAAATGGGGAAGAGGCTGGCTGGGAACACGGGAGAAAGGGAGAAAAGGGAGAGGGAGGGAGGGAGAGGAAAAGCGCAAACAACTCTTTTTTTTTTTTTTTTTTCGAGACAGGGTTTTTCTGTATAGCCCTGGCTGTCCTGGAACTCACTCTGTAGACCAGGCTGGCCTCAAACACAGAAATCCCCCTGCCTCTGCCTCCCGAGTGCTGGGATTAAAGGCATGCGCCACCACTGCCCAGCCAAACAATTCTTATATGCCCGGCTCCTGGCTAAGTTATTGATAGGTGGAGTCTAGAGGAAATTCTAACACCTTCTGTATAGACTGTGTGGCAATGGTGGGGATAAACTCTGTTTTTTTTTTTTAAAGATTTATTTATTTATTTATGTAAGTACACTGTAGCTGTCTTCAGACACTCCAGAAGGGGGCGTCAGATCTTGTTACAGGTGGCTGTGAGCCACCACATGGTTGCTGGGATTTGAACTCAGGACCTTTGGAAGAGGAGTCGGGTGCTCTTACCCGCTGAGCCATCTCACCAGACCAAACTCTGTTTTTTTTAAAGAGAGGGCCTCCCTGTGTTGATCTAGCTGTCTTGAACTCTGTAGATCAGGCTGGCCTTGAATTCACAGAGATCTTATGACTCCACCTTCCAAGTACTAGGATTAAAGGTGTGGACCACCACACCCAGCTTTTTTTCTTTTTTTCTTTTTTTTTTTTGGACAGGATATCTTATAGCCCAGGCTGACCTTCCTGTGAGGCAGGGGGTGGCCTCCTTGAGCTTCTGAACCTCCTGCCACCACTTCCTGAGTGCTGACATTATAGATGTGAGCCACCATGCCTGGTGCTGGCATTACAGATGTGAGCCACCATGCCTGGTACTGATGACTGGACCCAGGACTTGTGCATGCTAGGCAAACACTATACCAACTGAGCTATCCTTTGTCCCTGGTGGGGATAAACTCTTCCTGTGTTTGTACTGACTTTGTTTGAGGGCAAGGACAAGGTAGAACTTTCTTTTTTTGTTGTTTTGTTTTGTTTGTTTTTTGTTTGTTTGTTTGTTTTTGGTTTATCGAGACAGGCTTTCTCTGTGTAGCCCTGGCTGTCCTGGAACTCACTCTGTAGATCAGGCTGGCCTCAAACACAAATCCGCCTGCCTCTGCCTCCCAAGTGCTGGGATTAAAGGCGTGCGCCACCACTGCCCAGCTAAGGTAGAACTTTCTGTAGGCAGCTCTTGGATATGATGCTTATGTATATAGTAGGTGTTTAATGCTGACTTTTGGGGACTCTCAAGCTGGATGTGACCTTTGAAGTCATTCATTATAAGAAGGGACAGGAAGAGGAAAAAAACCGAACAGGGAGCTAAAAGTAGAGAGATTCAGGTCAGGTACTCCAAGCAGTCCCCAGCACATAGTAGGTGCACAACACATGTGTGTAAGTGATAACTGGCGCCTCTGCTCCTCCTGTGGCGCCAGTCAGGAGGTGGGTAAGATGAGCTGCACCTACCAGTGACAGCCGCCCTGGGGAGACAGATGTTGGCCCACTTGAGTTGCATGATTTAGGAGAGCGTAGATGAAGAGTAAAACCAGGAGGGCTCATTTGTTCAAGGACCAAGGGCTTCTCCAGCTCCCCAAGGGGAACAGAAAAACAACGAGTAACAAAGCGTGCTGTGCAGAGGGAGGGTGTCTCAGGCCCCCAGGGTGGGATACACTGCAAGGCAAAGCATGCAGTGCAGAGGGAGGGTGTCTCAGGCCCCCAGGGTGGGATACACTGCAGGGCAAAGCGTGCTGTGCAGAGAGAGGGTGTCTCAGGCCCCCAGGGTGGGATACACTGCAGGGCAAAGCGTGCTGTGCAGAGAGAGGGTGTCTCAGGCTCCCAGGGTGGAATCTCAGTGTCGGAATCTGACTTCAGACTCAGACAAGAGGCAGCTGGGACCGAGATCTGTACCATAGCTTCCCTGGGACTCTCAGACATGCACATGATAGGAGCTGCTAAAGGGGGATCCTGCAGGAGAGGGGGGCTTTCCTCTGGCCAGAACGTGGTCCACGTTACCTGTCAGGGCTACCATGTCTGTGAAGCCTGGAGGGTGGACTAAAGTGTCCCAGTGGGAAGCTGAGGTACCATGGAGAGACAGAAGACACTGGTCTGGGAGGGGGCTTGTAGGCAGAGCTGATGGAGGCTGGAGCTGGGCTAAAGTCGGATCTAGGGACTATCTTCCTGTCTTACACCTTTTTGTCTTTCTTTCTTTCTTTCTTTCTTTCTTTCTTTTTTTTTTAAAGATTTATTTATTTATTATATGTGTGTACACTGTAGCTGTCTTCAGACACTCCAGGAAAGGGCATCAGATTCTTGTTACAAATGGTTGTGAGCCACCATGTGGTTGCTGGGATTTGAACTCAGGACCTTTGGAAGAGCAGTCGGGTGCTCTTACCCGCTGAGCCATCTCACCAGCCCCTTCTTTTTTTTTTTTTTTTTTAAAGATTTATTTATTTATTTATTTATTATATGTGTGTACACTGTAGCTGTCTTCAGACACTCCAGGAAAGGGCATCAGATTCTTGTTACAAATGGTTGTGAGCCACCATGTGGTTGCTGGGATTTGAACTCAGGACCTTCGGAAGAGCAGTCGGTGCTCTTAACCGCTGAGCCATCTCACCAACCCCTTACACCTTTCTTGCTTTCATCTACCCGCTGGCCTTGGGGCTGGCTCTGGCAGGGTCTGCGGCAGAGCACACAGGGCCCGAGAGGCACCTTCTCCTTTCCCTTCCCCTCCAATGGGAACCCTGGAGACCCATTCATTTGGATTTCTCTCTTCAGTGTTCAGAGGCACCAGGATGAGGCAGAGACTTGCGCCCCACTCACGGGCAGGTAGAGAGGTAGTGTCAGGATGCAGTGTGCTCTGGAGGAGCTGAGAAGCTAGCCTGGCGTCTGACTCAGACAAATGGTTGATGGGAAGGACAGAGAGAATGGCTAGCCTAGGGTTGAGAGGACTTGGGGTTCTCTGGGAATGTCGAAAGTTCTGTGGGGTCAAAACAGATTCCCTTTCATGCTAGAGTAATCTCTTGAGCTCTGGGTTTCTGTGTCTAAGGCTGATTTTTGGGGGGTTGGGGGGGCGGGGGATGAGGGAACAGATAGAATGGGAGGCAGGTTACCAGCCATTCTGGCTTCCTCTCTGGCTGTCTGGGATGTGGGTGCAGTGTCCACTTGTGACCACACGGGGGTGCTGAGCCTGAAACTGGAGACTGAACGGCAAGGATCCTGCTTTCTGGTTTAACCCCCAAATCTCAGGCCTATAAATTGTGGATGCGATTGGTGTAGTATTTCATGCCTACAGGAGTGCTTTCTTAGTTCCTGATGCACTTAAGTCTCCAAGAAGCCCCCAAGAGGCCCATGCCTTCCGCTGCCAGCATAGCTGGCCTTTAAACCTGTCCTCTGGGAGCTGTCCATAAACTTCCCAGAGGCTCAGTACAGGGAGAGCCTGGGGTTCTCCATAGCTACCTGGAAGAGTGGATGGATGAGGGAGGAGAGAGGAGTTGTGCTTTTTTGGAATCTAAGGTGGGAAGTCTAAATGGGGTGCTGGGTACCCCCTCTTTCCAGACCCCACAGAATCTTCAAGACTCATAAATGGTCATGAGAAGGATGACACACAAGCAGCTTTCCAGCCAAGTGCCACAAAGCATGGCTGATCAGACAGTAATGATGTCTCTTGAACTCTTCCTCCTCCTCCCCTTCCTCCCCCTCCTCCTCCTCCCCATGAAGCCCAGGTTGTCCTATGCAGCAGAGGGTGACCTTCTGATCCTTCCACCTACACCTCCTGAGAACTGGGACAAACCACACCATACTGGGTTTATGCAGCGCTAGGGATCGAACCCAGGGCTGTATGCATTCGAAGCAAGCACTCTACCAGTTGAGCCACACCCTCGGCCAAGAACTCAGCATGACTGATGATCTTTGTCTCAGGCTGGGGCTGAGGCTCTTTAGGATGCTGTGGAATTCGGGTCGCATCCTGCGTTTCATGCACTTGACGCTCTGTCTCCACAGTCCTGGAGAATAAAAATCCCCATGCCCACGGCCAGATGTCCCTGCACGGTTGGAAGTCCCCAGGGCTAGCAGAACAAAGCCAAATAAATATTTCTGTTGTTATTTTCATGAATACTCCATCCTGGCCCCCTCCCCCTCCCTGCTTTTGCTCCCGGGGCTGGAATCCAGCGCCACACACGTGCTAGTCAGGCACTGCTCGTGAGCTCCATTAGTGATCTCCAGTCCCATGGCCAGGTTATTTATTTCTGAGCCCAGACCACTGATATCTCTTTGCTTTGTGTTTGCATCAGGGTCTGGTTTTATATCCCTGACTTAGCCTGGTATTTCCTATGTAATTCAAACTGATTCTCAAACCCACGGCGATCCTCCTGCCTTAGCATCTTGGGTGCTAGAATAACAGCCATGCTTGACTTCAGGCCAGGTCTTTGCACCCCGACTCCCTTTCTTATATTTACATATAGCCTCAAGTTCAAAGTCTTTCTGCAGGCAGTCAGGGTTGCTACACCTCCTTTGGCCTCCGCCCTAGGGCTGCAGAGCTGCTGCTCTCGCTGGGAGCATGGTTAGAATACATTTTCCTTCAGGAAGCCTTGTGTCTGTGTGGATGAGAGGAGGGTCATACACACCAAGTTCACTGTTAAGATGCCCGAGAGAGAGCCGAGCGTGGTGGTGCACACCTTTAATCCCAGCACTCAGGAGGCAGAGACAGGCGGATTTCTGAGTTTGAGGCCAGCCTGGTCTACAAAGTGAGCTCCAGGACAGCCAGGGCTACACAGAGAAACCCTGTCTAAAAAAAAAAAAGAAAGATGCCCAAGAGAGACAACCAGTCCCAAGGTCCCATTGTTGGCCAGGTCCTGTGTCACACCTCCCTGCTATGATGACGTGTATTTAGCCCACAGTTGTGTGTCTCTGGCTCCACCACAGGGAACCCAAAGACTAATAGTGAAGGCAGAGATGAAGGAGGTCACCCGATTGGAGAAGTGTTTCATGGACCAGATATGGGGTGCTGTGGGATAGATAGATCAACCAGGCCAGGGATGGCTCAGGTCTGGGAGGGATCCACCCAGCTTCTTCCTTTGTAAGCATCCAGGGTTACATAGAAACTCCAGGGGTACAAGAACAAAAGAATGATCTTGCTCCAGCCCAAAGATTTATTTATTTATTATATGTAAGTACACTGTAGCTGTCTTCAGACACACTGGAAGAGGGCATCGGATCCCATTACAGATGGTTGTGAGCCACCACGTTGTTGTTGGGATTTGAACTCAGGACCTCCGGAAGAACAGTCAATGCTCTTAACTGCTGAGCCATCTCTCCAGCCCAGTTTGGGTGGTTTTAATCCAGGTACTCTCTTAGGAAAAGGAGGTTCTTGGAGACAGGCTGTCCAGGTTCACACTAGTGTTTGGATAAGCAGTCTCCAGAAATCGGTGGCTGTGTGGCTTCTTGATTTTTGGGTTTTTCTTTGTTTGTTTTTGTTTTTTCGAGACAGGGTTTCTCTGTACAGCCCTTGCTGTCCTGGAACTCATTTTATAGACCAGGCTGGCCTCGAACTCAGAAATCTGCCTGCCTCTGCCTCCCGAGCGCTGATATTAAAGGCGTGCGCCACCACGCCCTGCTTCTGTGTGGCTTCTTTTAAGGAGGGATGCAAATATCTGTTCTGAGTCAGGCCACTCTGGCCACTTGTGGGTTGAGTGCTGGACCTCAGTAACCTCGCTTCTGAGCACCCAGGAAACCCAAGGGACACAGGTAGGCTCTGTCCAGGAGGTGGCGCTGTGGATGTTCACCAGGAGCGTGAGTCCTAGGTAGGCGCTGGAGTCTGAGCGCCCAGGAGACTCGAGGGACACAGGTCGGCTCTGCCCAGCAGGTGGCGCTGTGGATGTTCACGCGGAGAGCGAGTCCTGGAGGAGATGGGCTACAATATGAACACCCTCCCTTGGTCAGCCTTGTCGAGGCAGCAGGGACCCTGGAAAACCCCAGGGGTCTCCTCCATGGGCGTGCAGAGTCGGTATTGACAGATGACATTCCTTCAAGTCCCCTAGCACGGGCCTCTTTCTCTCTTCCTAGCGGCATTCCTAGCATCAAATCTGCTCCTGTAAAAAAGGACAGATTGGACCGGTCTCCCGGCAGCGAGGAAAGTAATATCGAGGCCGAGGAGAATCCATCTTGAGTGCAAGGGACAGGCCACCTTCCTATATATCAACACGTGCCAGGGTGAGGTGACGTTGGAGAGGAAAGAGGAAGGGCACCGTCCCTTCAGAGAGCAGGGCAAGGGCCAGTCTATCGGTGTGTATATATCTTACATTATGCAGCGTGGGAGAGAAAATCAATAGAGCTGTCAGCGGTTAATGCATTCAGCCCTGCCACCGTCCCCACTCCGGGATACTCCAGACGAATGCTTCAAATTAAACAAGAGGGAAGGGAGAGGGGCGCGGGAGGCCAGGAGACATACACCCTGACAGGCCGGAGGAAAGCGGAGGCACAACTGAGGGGCTGAGGAAATTAAAGTCCATCAATCACAGGCGTAGAGAGCATCCTCCAGCATGAATGACAGGAAGATACTCAGTACCAACGGGAGCGTCCGATCGTTGCAGGTTACCGGTCCCTCTGCCTGACGGAAGTCCCTTGGGAAGCGGGTGACTGGCCAGTGGCTTGTCATTCTCTGATTGGATCCTTAGGAGGAGGGGTGAGAGGGTAGTTTAGGCTTCCTGCCTTGATGAGTGTGTGTGTGTGTGTGTGCTCACGCGTGCCAGGATGGAGGAATGGGCAGGATCTCTGCCTGTATGGGGATGGGGATGGGGGCCATCTTGCTCGCTGACCACTGCTCCTGGACAGCTCTAGTTCCCCAAGGTTTGACTGAATCCTTTGGTCTACAAGAATGGGTCTCAGAGCACCCCACTCTGCTTGGTCACCCCGATCCATTTCTCCTTTCTGCCTCATTTACCTCAAGCCATGTGTCAGGCAGGCCTGCTGGCTGTTTGCTACTCTTTGGCCCTAGAGACCATCCACCTGTGAGCAGACCCTGGCTCTGCTTGGGTTTTCTCTCAAGTCTCTCCCTAATGACCACTGTGTGGGGGCAGGGTGGTCCTGGCTTCCTACCGCATTGTCCCTCTGCCTTGGGGTGGGGTGGGGGGCCATAGTCCTGATAAAGGGGTTAGGAAGGTTGCTCTGGGGAGACCCTGAGTGGGTAAGTTGGATAGTGAAGCACTAAGTCACCTTTTTGCCATCCCTTCAACCTAAGGTTCCTTGGGAGAAGGGATGAATGACCCACACACCTGAGCAAAGGCAGAAGCTTCCTGGGTCCCCCAGATCTGTCCCCAACAGCCTGTGGGCTTTTGAGGGTTCATCGGGAAACAGGCCAAGCCAGAGGTTGTTTGAGGTAGGCTCAGGGAGCCAAGAGCAGAGTTGCAGGGCCCCAGGGGACTGACAGAAATAGGCGGATAATTATCAGCAGGACATTGTCACCAGAACATCAAGACAGCCCAGGCTGCAGGGAGAGCAGACCCCCCAGTCTAGCTAGTTCCCAGGGAGGCAGCTCTCTGCCCACATAACTTCTCCTTAGCAGAGTTCCCTTAATGGAACCTAACAGGATCATGGAGTGCTGGCTTAGGCTAGAATAATGTGTTGCTCTCCCTATCATGGTCCCAGGGCAGAGAACACCTTTGGGGTCAAGCTGGCTCTCTGAGCTTTTATACTTATTTGAGTTTGTTCCAGCCCTTGTGGTATCTCCACCTATTTTTCCCAACCCTTTCTCCCTCTCCCTCTTTCCAAGAGGGTCTTTGGCTCTAGGAAGACTTCAAAGATGGAAGAGAGCTCTGGCTGGCTTGCTAGCTCTGACTGGCACAGCCCAACTTGCTGCCACCCGCATCCAGAGAACGACTTAGTATTGCTTCCTTGCGCGACAGTGCCCAAGACAGGTTCTACCAATTACCACCGGTGACCGAGTTTCCAAAAGCAATTACCAGAGCACCAAAATGCCTCCAAGGTGTGGAGATGAGAGCGAGCTGGAGTACCCGGCTGGAAACGGAAGCTGGGGGCTGGGAGTGGGGGTGAGCAGCATGAAGAAAGGCAGCGCAGGCCCAGGCAGAGACCCGACTCTGTGCAGGCGTGCAGCAACAAGGAGAGCCCAGACTGGGGAGAGGGAGGCACAGCAGGAACCGAGCCCTGCAAGCCAAGGCCCAGTGCGGTTTCCGTGGCCTCTGTCTCCCCATTTCTTCTCTGGTGTGCCCGGGGAATGGAAAAACAATGCCTGTGACTCCAGACGTGTCTTGAGGGGATGTGGGGTGGGAGTGAAGGTCCCACCAGGACCTAGCTCGTTGTCAGAGCTCTCCAGGGTAAGCAGGCATCATTGATACCTCCTTATGCCTCTTGCTATTGCTAGAGATTACAAAACCTTTGGTGCAGAAGAAAAGAGACAGGGACGACCCTGACCTGTTCCCCAGAGTCCCTACCTTTCACTCTTCCTGCCTCTACAAGGACTCAAACCTACGTGGCTCTCCAGGCTCCCTCTGATTTCAGGGAGACTCAGCCTTGGGGCTGAGAAAAGCATGGATTAAAAGGAGGTATGCTAGATGCTAGCCTGGTGAGCCAACTTCCTGTCTGCTTCCGCCCTACATTTCTGCCCTGAGCCTCTTTCCCGGAAGCCTCTGCCTGACAGGCCGCTCTGCTGTTAAAGGAGCAAGACTGCTGTCATAGGACTCGTGAAGTCTTCAGCCGGGCTCACACAGAGGAAGGGCTGCAGTCAGTTGTCCACTTGGCCTCGGTTTTGGAGAATCCGCCTAGGTAGGGTTCAAAGAGGGGTTGAGTTTGCCTCTTCCTGGAGCCACAGCTGACCTTGGGAGAGAGCTTGCTGGGACAACAGGGACGGCAGCTCAGCACATGTGGCACTTCGGCGGAGCGTGTATAGGCAAGTCAGAGAGGCTGTGGCTGACTTCCTAGTCCCACAAAATGAGAAGGGCTCTCTCTGCACCATTCCTGTGATACCTGCCGGGCTTCTTCCTCCCTCCCCACACAGTCTCACGGCTCCCCCTAGCTGTTGTGAAGTGATTTTTTTTTTCTAAAAAGAAGAGTTAATGAACCAGAAGGTAGAAGAGGAATGTGAACGGAAGTTTCCAGAAAAACAACCCCACGCGTGGTAAACATCTTCCAAAGCTGTGGGCTGTGGAGAGCTGGACGGCTACAGGAGCCAGATGCGTCTCGGGCTATCTTTGATTTTTCTACTGAGCCGTTTATTGCCCACCCCTGTGTGGGATGGTGACTACTTGGTAAGCTATTTCGGAATGTATGAAGAGACCCCTCACTTCCCCCAAGCCAAAGGCCAAAAATGACATCAGATAGGATTTTAGGGTTAAACAGAGACTGAAACTTGGGCTGGTGAGATGGCTCAGTGGGTAAGAGCACCCGATCGCTCTTCCGAAGGTCCGGAGTTCAAGTCCCAGCAACCACATGGAGGCTCATAACCATCCGTAACAAGATCTGACTCCCTCTTCTGGAGTGTCTGAAGACAGCTACAGTGTACTTACATAAATACATAAATACATAAATCTTAAAAAAAAAAAGAAACTGAAACTTACTTTATTTTACTTATGTGTGTGAGTGTAGGGCGCTGTATGTGTGAATATGTGTGTGTGTGCCTGTGTCTGTGTATGCCCGTGTCTGTGTGTCTTGCTTGTGTCTGTCTGTGTGTGAATGCCCATGGAAGAAGAGGTCATCAGATCCCTTGTGGCTGCAGTGACAGGCATTGTGGTCTGTCCCATGTGGGTGCTAGGATCTGAACTCAAGTCTTGACGATTGAGCCGCAAGCTCTTTTAACCACTGAGCCATCTCCCCACCTCCCCAGGTGTCTTGATTTATGACTCTTGATGGAGCACGATATTTGGGGGTAACTGAAGTCTGTGCTCTCAGGCCATGGCCACACATATTTGGTTCCAGAACAAACTTGCTCTTATTTCCTTTGAGGAGAGAGCTGCATGTTTTTGATTGACAGAAAGCCAAGGGGTCCTGGTTAGGCATAGAATCCCGAATTGTAGGCATGTGGAAGTAGGGACTGGGCTCAACGGGTGGCTGGAGGCCCTCCTGACAGAAAGGGGAACCACACGGAAGCAAATGAAAGCGTGGTCCTGAGAGAGGGAAGTCTGGAAGTGCTTGACACCCTCAGGGGTCTTCAGCTTCAGTGGGTATTGGCAGTTGCTTGAGGCCTGCTGTGGTGACTTCTGTTCCCGCTTCCTCTCCTTCCTCATCCTTTTGAGACAAGGCTGCATGGATCTCAGGCTGGCCTGAAACGTCCCACGTAACCAAAGGTGGTCTCGATCCTCTGATCCACCTGCCTCTACCTCCTAAGTACCGTGATTACAGGCGTGTACCACTAAGCCATGTTTATGCAGCGCTGGGGATCGAACCCGGGGCTTCATGCATGCTAAGGCAAGCACTCTACCTACTGAGCTACATCCCCAGCCCTGAGTCTGTTTTCTGATGGAAGCCGTTACCCACAACACTAGAGGATTTCTGATGTATAAGCACGCAGTGTAGAGATGCTCTGAGGAGCCGGTGGGAGCCACTTGCAGAGTGCCACAGTGTGGGGTCGGGGCTATGTGGGAGAGACAGGAGAAGAGGAGGGAGAGGAACTAAGGAGGCCCTGAAACATCACCTCCTGGGTTGAGCTCTGAGTGGGTGACTTTGGGGATCCACGTGGATCATCAGCCCTGTCGCTGTTTGCTGCCCTGCCTATCCCTTAAGCTGGACCTCTGAAGAACTGGGAGACTGTTTCAGCCTGGCAGTAGACATGGAGCCCGGTGCTCAGAATGCAGGACACATTATTTTTTAATAAAGGAGGCAGAAAACTAAAGAAGGCAAAGACGCATTCCCGCTCACCCCCAGCCAGCTGCACCTCGGGGCCATCCCTCATCTTAATGAGCCCATCCAAATCTCGTTTGCTAATGAGGAATTTAATGGTCACAGACTTGACAAGCGAGACTGAGAGGGGAAACAGGAAGGTCGTTACAAAAATGAAATGTGTAGCTAAGCGCCACGCCACCGCCATCCCGCGCGCCCGCCCCTGCGTGTCAGCCTACAGTGGTACACGTGCTACGAGGGTGTCAGCACCACGGACAGAGCAAAAGCCCCGCACCTTCCTATTTCCTATAGCCCCAGTATTCCCTGCTCTTCATTTGCTCCTGAAGTTTGTTTTTCCTTGACTCAGGTGGGTGAACCCTCCCCTCCCCCGCCACAAGCACAGTTCCAGGAGGGGTGGGGCCCACCGCTGGCACTGTAGCCTTTGTGTGTGCTCACAGCTACTGGACAGTATGTTAAAGGCCACACTTCCTTGGGACCTTCCTGATGGTTTGTGGGCACCTTGCTTGTAGCATCTGTGTCTTTCTTGATAAAATTTTAATGCTGAACACAAGCCCAGGTCTTGTGGTACAAGAGACAGAAGAGAATTTCTATGGGACAAATGAACGAATGAAGGAAGTGGCAAATAAGTGGAGCGATGAGAGAGAGAGAGAATGCATGTATCCTGGGGTTTGTTTGTTTGTTCGTTTGTTTTGAGATGGGGTCTTGTGTATCTCAGGCTGGCCTTGATGTAGCTAAGGGTGACCTTGAACTCCTGATACTCCTGCCTCTACCTTCTAAGTTCTTGGGCTAAGGGCATGGGCTGCCACTCCCAGTCTATATGATGCTGAGAATCAAACCTAGGGCTTTGAATATGCCACACAGACATTTTGCCAACTAAGCTACCTCCTTAGCCCCAAATACTGGGTTGACGAAGCAATCAAAGGCTATAGAAGGATGGTCCGGCTACTGAAAGAGAAATCAAGCGTTCTATACAAAAGAAATCCCGTATGGGGTTTAGTGTTATCAGCCTGACAGAATCTAGGCTCCTGTCGAGGGCAAGCCCCCAGGCAGACCTGTGAGTGGGTCTCTAGATGAGGATGTATGTGAGGAATTATCTAGATTACAGCTGATGTAATCATTGATGTCTCATTGTGAGTGAGACCCCTTCCCTGGGCAGGGATTTTACAGGGATGTGTAAAATGCAGCGTCCATGCCAGCACAGAGGAGGTAAATATCACAAGGTCACCTCCATATGAAGAGCTAAAGGCAGTCAGTGGCTGCAGTGGGGGGGGGGGGGGGGAGGGAGAGACGGAGAGAGAGAGACAGACAGACAGAGAGAGAGACAGACAGAGACAAAGAGAGAATATGAATCAGTTTTCTCCAGGGAAAAACTCCCTGACAGGTTATCTAATCCAAAGTGCTCAGCCCTAAATACACATATGCAGGGACAGACATCGGACTCTGTGAGTTGTGTGTGTGTTAATAATAAAATAATGATAACAGAGCAGCCTACTGGCCAGGCGTGGTGGCACACGCCTTTAATCCCAGCACTCGGGAGGCAGAGGCAGGCAGATTTCTGAGTTTGAGGCCAGCCTGGTCTACAAAGTGAGTTCCAG
>NC_034603.1:81852210-81865168 GCF_900095145.1 Mus pahari | reverse complement strand
AATAGAGCAGCTTACCCCTGAACTTAGAGATCTGCCTAAGTGCAGATGTTAAGAGTGCAAGCTGGTGCTCCCTTCTTCTTGACTGTGAGTATGACCAGCAGGTGCTCCAGGTGCTCCCTGCTTCTTGACTGTGAGTATGACCAGCAGGTGCTCCAGGTGCTCCCTGCTTCTTGACTGTGAGTATGACCAGCTGGTGCTCCAGGTGCTCCCTGCTTCTTGACTGTGGGTATGACCAGCAGGTGCTCCAGGTGCTCCCTGCTTCTTGACTGTGGGTATGACCAACTGGTGCTCCAGGTGCTCCTTGCTTCTTGACTGTGGGTATGACCAGCAGGTGCTCCAGGTGCTCCCTGCATCTTGACTGTGGGTATGACCAGCTGGTGCTCCAGGTGCTCCCTGCTTCTTGACTGTGGGTATGACCAGCTGGTGCTCCAGGTGCTCCCTGCTTCTTGACTGTGGGTGTGACCAGCAGGTGCTCCAGGTGCTCCCTGCTTCTTGACTGTGGGTGTGACCAGCAGGTGCTCCAGGTGCTCCCTGCTTCTTGACTGTGGGTATGACCAGCAGGTGCTCCAGGTGCTCCCTGCATCTTGACTGTGGGTATGACCAACTGGTGCTCCAGGTGCTCCTTGCTTCTTGACTGTGGGTATGACCAGCTCCCTCAAGCTTCTGCTGCTGCGACTGCCCTGCTGTGGGAGGCCGGGACTTGAAAAATCTCAGCGACAGGAAATATCCGGAGACACCTTCCATCCTGAGGGTGCATACCTAAGAAACAGAGGGGAATTAGGACAGGGGACTCCAGACATTCCTGTGTTCATAAGGTCATTTTTCCATTGTAGACTATTATCCGGGGTAAAAACTACATGGCCCAGCATTCTCTGTGCTTATCTGTGGCTGTGTGAATTACTCACAGCCAATGGGGTGTGAGGACAAGTGGGGTAAAGGGAAGGGGCATGGCTTTTCTGTTCTCTCCTCCTCTCTGTTGGTCGGTCTGTGGATGTGATGGAGTTTTGGAGGGGACGTTCAAACACAACAGTGTCCCCTCCACACTCAGCGGATGCCAAGGGGCAGATACTGTAAACCACGCCCTTTCCCAGACTCCTTCCCCACCCTCAAACCCACAAGCCCCTAGCCCAAACCTGCTGGACGGGCCCCATGTCTTAGTCAGGGTTTCCACTGCTGTGAAGAGACACCATGGCCAAGGCAATTCTTACAAAGGGGCTGCCTTACAGGTTCAGAGGCTCAGTCTTCTCCTGTTTGTCTCCGAACAAGATACAGAACTTTCAGCTCCTCAAGCACCATGTTTCCCTGGACACTGCCATGCTCCCACCTTGATAACGGACTGCACCTCACTTTGAGATGTCACTGCTGAGTCACCGGGCATGGTGGGACACAACTATAATCCCAGCACTTGGGAGGCCAAGGCAGGAGGGGCAGGAGGCGAAGGACAACCTGAGCTCTATAGCCCCCTGTCTCAGAAGCGACAAGCATGGGGCTGGCGAGATGGCCTAGGGGTTAAAAGCACTGGATACTCCTGCAGAGGACCCAGGTTTGGTTCTCAGCATGGACACAGCAGCTCACAACCCTCTGTAGTTCCAGTCTCAGGGGAACTCTGAGGCCCCCTTCTGGCCTCTGTGGGTACTGCTCCCATGTGCTGCATATACATAGACTCAGGCATACACATAAGATAAAAATAAATCTAACACATACCACACACACACACACACACACACACACATACACACACACACATACCACAACATGGTGACATTAAGAATTAGTACATTTTGGTGATTTTGACCACAAGGGCTTGGCACTCTTAATGGATTAATAATACCCATGTTGAAATCAGGATGGATCCAGCCCTGACCCCTCTCCATCTCCACTTGCTCCTCTGGTGGGTCAGGATGTAGCAGAAGGACTCTCTCTAGAGGCTGGCACCATGTTCTTGGACTTCCCAGCCTCCAGAGCTAAGAATTAAATAACCTTCTCTTGTTTATAATTTACCCAGTTGGCAGCATCGTGTTATTGCAACAGAAAGCATGTTCCCGGAATCTAGTAAATAAAATATAGCTAAAGGGAAGAGATTGTGCAGGTGCCACTTAAAGCCCTAAATAGTGAGTCAGAAGGGATGTTATCTGAGTGGGCCACATCCAATCAGGTGAGGTCTTTCAAAGAGCTCTACAGCTCTAAGGGGAGGAGTCTGAGGCAAGACCCAGCCTGGCTACACATGAGCTCAGCCTTGGGTTGGGGAACCCTAGGGAGAGAGACGCTGCTCAACTCAGCCCTCAGACAGGGGAGAAATTCTGATCAAATAAATGTGGGTCATTTTAAGTTGCTAAATGCATGGCAATTAGTTACATAGCAATAAATATTTCCTACAGAGATTGTGGATGTGTGTGTGTGTGTGTGTGTGTGTGCGCGCGCGCGCGCGTGCCTGCGAGTGCGCGTGCTTTCTTGCTGTGGCCCAGCTCCACGACCCACCCTTCTCATGCTGGGATCTTGTGGTGATGAGCCAAAGAGAAAGAAAATTAAAATCCAAGATGGAGTGATTCCGGACTGTAATCTCAGCAAACCGTGGTGCTTAGATTTCCCGTCGTTATTGATCTCCTCGGTGAATATGCTCCAATCTCGTAATTACAGGGGGACTTTTTCAATTTGGGCTGAATGGTCTCCCCTCCCCCGCTTTATTTCTTTAAAGTCACGCTAGCATAGATCCTATACATCTGCGGAGTCTAAGTAAACAGCGCTAATCATTTTAATTGAAAACCATTGAAAACCCCTCTCAGTGGCGGGGGAGGTACCTCCTCCCTCTTATCTCTCTGGAGCAGGGGGCAGCTCTCTAAGGTTTTCTGAACAGATCACCTCCACCTGCGGCATCTCGGGTTCACTTGATGCTGGACTGCTGACAACGGATCTGTGCTAGGCTGGGTCAGGATGGCCTTGGAGCTGCCGGTCACATCTGGGTCAGTGAGCTCCTGAGAGCC
Organism: Mus pahari; assembly: GCF_900095145.1. Lineage (NCBI taxonomy): Eukaryota > Metazoa > Chordata > Mammalia > Rodentia > Muridae > Mus > Mus pahari. The sequence continues at coordinate 81,862,187 of NC_034603.1, read as the reverse complement.
GAGAAGAGGCCTCCAATTTGCCCTTTTAAAGAGTCGGGACTGTTCTCACACTTGAACCGGCTGGGGTGGTGGATATTTTTGTGCCTGTCCCTCCAGACCACTGGTAGAGATTCTGTTTGATGCATCTGGGAAGGGGGTTTCCTATGAGTGTCTGGTGGGTAGAGGCCGGGAGAGCTGCCCCGGATGCTGCAAGACCCAGGACAGGGCTGCCGGGGTGGCTCAGAGGGTAAAGAAAGGTACCTGTCACTAAGCTGACAGCCGGGCTGGAAGGCAAGCATTGCCTCCTGAGAGTTGTCCTCTGTTCTCCATGTGTGTCATAGCGTGTGTGTGTGTGTGTGTGTGTACATGCATGTGCATGTGTACATGTGTGTATACACACACACACACACACTAACTAACTAATGTTTAAAAAACATAAAAAGATACAGGACAGGCCTCCAAATGAAGAATGATCTGACTCCAAGTGTCAGGGAAGATGGGCTTGGTGGCATGTGTCTGTAATTCCAGCAATGAAGAGGCTAAGGCAGGAGTCTGAGGTCAACCTAATCTACACAGGATTGCATAGAGAGACTTTCTCAAAACCAAGCAACTGGGCTGGTCAGACAGCTCAGTGAGTAAAGGGGTTTACTGCCATGTCTGACAACTCGAGTTAGATCCACAGATTCCACATGGTAGAAACTGACTGTATAATATGGCATCTGAAGAAACATACACACACACACACACACACACACAAATAAGTCTTTAAACATATAATAAAAACCCAGCCAACTATAAACAAAAACAGAAATAGCCAATTAAAATAATAATAATTAATAAAAATAATAATGTGGTGGGCTCAGAAACACCAAAGCTAACCTAAGTCCTTTACCTATTACTGTTGTTGATTTTGAAACAGGTCTCCTTAGATAGCCCAGGCTGGCTTTGAACTCTGTAACCTTCTTGCTTTCAGCACCCTCTCACCATGGGTCTCTGCCATCCTAGCTGACCCATATCTTCCTCAGATTCCTACGAGAACTGCCCTTGGCCTTCCTCAGGTTGCTGTGGCCTTGGCTTCCCAGGCTGTCTTCCCTGTCCAGAGCCTCCTCCCTACCTGCTAGCCCGGAGCACGTTCACGAGAGATTGTTTCATGGAAGTAATGACTGCTGTGGGCGCAGGGGAGACATTTACCTCTTGCCAAAGAGTATTTCCTCAGCATGCCCATTAAACTCCAGCATTTAACCAGGAACTACAAATCTCAGCCCTGGGGAGACCCCAGCACTTTGTAACTGGGGATCGAAGGGAGCCCTGGGCTCCTGCTGTGCCACCTTTCATTATTAATCTCTCCAGGTTTTAGCAGGGAAAGGCAACTTCACAGATGGCTGATTCTGGCCTGTGACAGGCCCAGGGATGTTTGGATTTAGGAAATCTCTTGTCTGCAGCTTGCATCCAGTTTCCCATCCTCCCGCCCCCACCCCATCTATCCATCACTCGCGGTGGGAATTTGAATGAAAATGATTCTTACAGGTTTATACATTTAACCTTCAGTTGGTGGAACTGTTTGAGAAGGATTGGGGGTGTGGCTTTTCAGGAGGAGGTGTGTCACTGGGGGCGGGCTCTGCGGTTTCAGAAGCCCATGCCTGTCCGCCTGGCTCTCTGTGCCTCCTACCTGTGTTCTCTCAGCTGTTCCTGCTGCCGTGCCTCCTCTCCGCCATCATGGATTCTAACTCTCTGAAACCATAAGCCCAACTGAACACTTTCTTTTATACATTGCCTTGGTCATGGTGTTTCGTCACAATAATAGAGAAGTAATTAAGATACCTACCCACTACCCATCCATTCCCCCACCCAGCCATTCATCTGCCACCTGCCTACCTGTTCACCTATCCTTTGATCCATCCATCCATCCATCCATCCATCCATCCATCTACACATCCACCGTTCTATTTACCTGTATAACCTAGTCTTCCCATTTTACCATTCATCCCTTGCCACCCCCCCACATCCATTCATGCATCAATCTAACTATTATTTGCCTACCTACTCACCTCTCCTCCCACAAACCCACCCGCCAATATGTCCGGGCTGGCTTACAGGTTTAGAGGTTCAGTCCATTATCATCAAAGCAGGAACATGGCAGCATCCAGGCAGGTATAGTGCAGGCAGAGTTGACAGTTCTACATCTCATCTGAAGGCTGCTAGCAGAATACTGGCTTCCAGGCAGCTAGGATGAGGGTCTTAAAGCCCACACCCACAGTGACACACCTACTCCAACAAGGCCACACCTGCTCCAGCAGGGCCACACATTCAGATAGTGCCACTCCCTGGGTTGAACACATACAAACCATCACACCCTCCAAACATCACGTGTCCTCCGCATATTTCGCCTCAGCACATGCATCCAATCAGCCCAGGTCCTCACAAGTGCAGCTCAACTACACTGCATAAGGCTGACCAATACATGTGTGTTGTTAGCAACGAATCCATCGCGTGTCCTTTCACATGCTTGCTTTAGCAGAACATCCTCTCTCCTGCGTCTGCTTCAGCGAAACGTTCCTTCATGAGTCTGCCTTAGCCTTTTACCTGTGTCCACTTCAGGAAAACACTCCTTCACATGTTTGCCGCAGCAAAACACCATCCAACACAACTGACTCTCCAAAGAACCCTTAAGTCTCCACATCTCTCCACCCGTCCATCTTCTATTCGTCTGTCCATGGCAATCTACCCATCTATCTACCCCCCCCCCATTCTTTCCATCCATCTATCAATCCACTTACCCACCCACCCATTCGCCATCCAGACATCCATCTATCTGTTTATCTACTCACCCCCCCCCATTTACATCTCCACGCCCATCAGTGAGTCTCCCTATTCACGCACTCTCTCATTCCACCCACCCCACCCCATCACATATGTACTGCTGACTATGTTGGATGTCAGGGTGCTCCGGTAGACAGCCTGGTAGACACCAGAGAGCCTGGCCCACTCATGCTCCCGTCTGAAGTGAGGGGCCACAGGAATTCCCTCTTCTCACGAAGTGCTTTGCGGGGCTCTGAAAACCTGACTGTCAGCATCCAGGGGGCAGTAACAAACCAAAGCCACTGTATAGATGAGACAGAAAGGAATCCTCTGATGAGTGTGTGTGTGTGTGTGTGTGTGTGTGTGTGTGTGTGTATGTGTGTGTGTGTGCATGTGTATTAGTGAGGATGCTCAGGAGGGGTAGCTCTGCTCACATTAGAGAAGGTGACAGTGTTTAAGGAGGGTGGCTTGATTAAGGGGCTACAGAAGATGTATAGGCCTTGGTGAGGGGACCCATTGGCCTGGGATTATGCTCAGCTTAATGTGGTACTGGGGTGGGGGTCCAACCCAGGCCTTCATGCATGACAGGTGAGTCCTCACACTGAGTTGCCTCCCCAGCCCCCTGTTTACTTTCTGGTCTCTTCCCTTCCCCTTTCCATAGACCCGCTGCTGAGGCTGAGGGTTCTTGGCAGTGACTGCACATCCTGTTGGTCCAGCAGAGCTATGGTTGATGCCTGGTGCCCAGCCCGAGAGTTCATGAGTTCCTCTCACACTTGGAAGCTGCCCCAGACTGAACCCTAAGCTGTATAGTGACCCAGTGACCCGGGCATTTCTATCCCCCAGAAAAGCCCCCGCCTAAAGGCCACCACAGGAGTGAAGTGTGAGGCAGGAGGAATGAGACACTGGCCACGTGACTGGAAGACTCCTGTCCAGACACAGAATCTCAGAGGCTTCCAGGAGGGGGTTAGGGCAGGGACTTCAAATAAGAGGTCCACAGATCAAGGAGAGAAGACCCTGAGGACACTAGGGGGCAGCACGGACCCCCTGTGGCTGGAGAAGGTGAGGCTGTAAAGCCTGAGACTGAGCCGGGCCTAGTGGATCACGCTTTATTAAGAGTACGGCTGTGCTCTATGCTAGAGGTGACAGAGACAGGGACACACACAGGCTGCTCCAAGTGTGGCCCAGAGCTGGTGCCAGTCCGAGCACTGCTCATCATCTGTTGACTAAGCAGAGGGCGTGCGTTCAGCAGTTCACATAACTTCGCAAAGCAATCCTGTGTCTGTTCGTTTAATAAGGATGCAAAGCAGGCTGTGCTTCCCGTGTTCCTGAGACAGCGGCCCACGATGGACCGCGGGCTCACTTCTGAACTAGCACTTTTCCTGTCTCAGCCTCCTATGTGCTGGGATGGCAGGTGTAAGCCACCAGGTCCGGCTTAGCGTTCATCTTTCTTTAGCAACTTATTCTTATGAAGGTTTCCATAGCGCAGTTTTGGGAAGTTTATTTCTGAGAAATAGTAAATGGAGAGTTCCCTCCCGTGACCTGATGCCACAGAGCTGGGCTACAGAAGATCTTGTCTCAGTTAGAGGGTGGGGAGACTAGAGATGGCTCCTCACTTAACAACACTGACTGCTCTTCTAGAGGATGATGGTTCAATTCCCAGTATGCACACCGCAGCTCACAACATCTGTAACTCCAGTTCCAGGGGATCTGATGCCCTCTTCTGGTTCTATGGGCAGACACATTAAAAAAAAACAACAACAACAACAAAAAACCTTTAAAGATATTTAGAATAAGTGGAAATAAGGTCAGACACAATGCCTTGTGCTTTGTAATTCTAGCATGCAGGAGACTGAGACAAGCAAGCTTGCTGGCCAGTTGTCTTTCTTTTTGTTTTGTTTTGTTTTGTTTTGTTTTGTTTTTCGAGACAGGGTTTCTCTGTATAGCCCTGCAGTTGTCTTTTTTTTTTTTTTCAAACAGTATCGTATAGCCCAGGTTGGACTGAGACTCACTATGTAGCCAAGGATGACCTTGAACCTCCTGCCTTCGTGGGAGTCTGGTGTGCGGCGATTACTGGCACCTACCTGGCTTATAAAATTCTGGAAATGGAATCTTAGTCCTGTGCATACAAAGAAAGCATGCCAGCAACTCAGCTACGGTCTCAGCCTCTGAATCACCACAAAAGAATTCAGTCGAGGATACAGTTCAATGGGAAAGGACTCCCCTAGCATTCACGAAGTCCTGGGTTCGATTCTCAGCACTGGAAAAAAAAAAAAAAAGAAAGAAAGAAAGAAAGAAATTAAGATATTGATCTGCCATGAATCAGAAGTGAAGGCTCCACTGTCTGCTACCGAGCAAGCCAAAGAAGTTAAGGACACAGGTCATCGTTCAAGTGAGGATGCTGGGCCAGGCAAGGGGAGGGGCAGCTTCCTCTGGTGCTGTGGGTGAGTGGGAGGATGTCTGGGGTCCCTCCCTCTTCCCAGCCATCCCACTGCACAGGGACTTGGGAAAGCTTCAGTTTTGCTCCAGGTAGGTGGGGGAGGGGTCGAGAGGGGGAGGGGGATAGGGAAGGGACGGGGGGGGGGGAGGGTAAAGTCTGGTTCTGAGATGAGTTTCTGAGACATGATGACTCTAGAAGTCTGTACCTCAAGCTCCAAGCAAAGCCATCTGTGGGGGTGCACAGGCTGCCCTTCTGCTCCAGAGACCCCAGGATATCTGTCCATCACTGGTGTGCTGGCCCTCTGGGAGGATGGAAGGGCGGTGCCCCACCGGCCTCTGCCAATAGGAGAGGAGATCGGGAGGGTTGCTTCCTTGCATACAAAGGAACCCGGGGTGGGGGTGGGGATTGAAACTCCGGAAGGGGCTAGCAGTCCCAACCCCAACGTCCGTCTGGACTTTTTACCTGTGACTGGCACTCGGGTGAATGTACTTTCGTCACAACTGTTGACTCTGGGAACTTAATGGGCACACACTCTGCTTGGCGGTCACCTGAGAGTTTTCCGAAAGCAGCACTTCCATAATCCTGGACGTATTTGTAGCCTATTGTATCCACCCAGGGAAAGCGAGTCTCCTGGAGACAGCTTCTTTGTGGTGTGACTTCCAGACTTAGGGCTCTTTGCCTCCCAGACCCAAGCTCTCAGCCTCCGAACATGCGCAGTAGGAAGGAGACGCCTGAGTACAGCCGGTTCCCGTGGGGTGACAGTGATGGATCTCTCACCTTGTTGCCATCACATCTAGGTTATCTACTTTTCTCAGTGCTGTGACAAAACACCCAGCAGGGACAGCTTAAGGGAAGGAAAGGTTTATTACGGCTCAGGGTTTCAGTGGGATTGCGGTAGTTCATCATGGCCCGCATCATAGCCGGAGGCGGGGCAGCACGGATGCTCACATTCTGTTGGGCGAGACAGCAGAGCAGGGTGGGACCAGCAGTGGGCACAGCCTTCAAGGGCTCTCTGCTAATGACCTACTTGCATCGGTGAGGCCCCCACTACCTAGGCCACAGCTGCTGGAGGAGGTGGCATGGTCAGTTGACCTGGGACTTCAGGTTCTTCTGGTTGGCTACTGTGTAGAGAAATAAAAGAGCGGGCGAGCAAGAACTGGAGTCCTTCACTAGGTCTGAGGTGATGGGTGGGGCCCAGATCAGGATCTGAGGTGGAGAAACAGAAAGCAAGGCAGCTCTCTCCTGGGTGGCCGAGTGAGGCGAGGCAAGGTGTACTGAGGTGCTGAGAAGGATGGTGGTCTCACGGCATGAAGAGAAAACCCTTGCTGGAAACTTCCAGAAGAGACTGGGCTTCGGAGAGAGTCTGGGAGGGAAGAGAAGGAAGCTATGGCGGGGGCCCAGTGGAGGCTGGGCCTACCAGGCAGACCAGGATGGCTCCTCTCCGTCATTTAACTTGTATTTTTCGACTGGTGGTATCACTCACTTGAATGCAGATCATAAAAATTACAATTGATGTTTCAATTAGTTATAATTTACGGAGTGATTACATTTAATTTCTCTTTTATTGTATTTTAATGGCTTCAAATTTCTTGTTGATGAGATTCTGCCTCATGATCTGAAGTCACAGGCCACGGGGTAGAGACTGGGCTGAGGCTCTCACCGGGCCAGGTGGGCACGGCCCAGTTCTGGGGCCCCTTGCTCCTGATGGGGTCTCCTCAGCTGACCAGAAGCCTCGCAGCCTTTGCTGCCCCGGGCTGAGGTATTTGGCACGGAAGTAGACCGGGCAGGGTATGCAGGCAGCAGGAGGAGCTTGGGGCTCCACTGCCCGCAGCTGTCTTGATGGTTTTGCTAATGGAGAAGGAGATTTGTGTGCTCTTAAGAGTCTGGAGGACTGAGGCAGAGAAAGAGGGTGGGCGAGGAGCTGGAAACAGACTCTGAATCAAGACAACTCAGGGAGAGGCTCAAGCCTGAAACCCAAGTGCAGAAAGGCTGCTAGGTAGAGTGTGTATGTGTGTGTGTGTAGTCTGTGTGTGTATCTGTGTATGTGTGTGTGTGTGTTGTCTGTATCCAGTAGTTCCAGAGGATCAAAGGTCCTCTCTTGGCCTTCAAGGACACAGGCCTGCACATGGTGTACATATATACATGAAGGCAAAACACACATACACACACACACACATACACACACACACACATAATTTAAAAAAAAAAAAAACAAAAACGCAACAGGTCAACCCCCAAGTCAACCAAACCAAAGCCTGCCTTCCCTTGCCTGGCCTAGGGCAGCGGTGGCTCAGTTACCTGTTTAAATACCAGAGAGATGCAGAGAGCCCAGGCACTCTTAGCCTCAAGCCTGGGGGAATGTTCTGCATGGCAGCTCCACCACAACTTTTTTTTTTTTTTCCTTTTGAAGCTCCAGTTATCTGGAGAAAGTTCCTCACCGACCCACCTCTGTCTGGCTTGAAGCTGGGTAACGGCTGGGGTTGTCCAGGGGCGCTCAGCTGCCCGCTGCCGAGGAAGGGTCCACACAGTGCCCTGTACAATAGCGGCTTTGCAGCTCTGCTCAAGCATGGACCCCGGCCCTGCTGAGCAACCACCCAGGCTACAGAGGATGAGGGACAGGGCTGCCCCTCTGCGGAACTGGGTAATTGGAGACAAGCCTCAGGGCGTCCGGCCCGCGCTGCCACAAGGTAGCGCTCACCAAGCTACCGGCTTTGAAGGGGGCTTCAAAGAGTCTCCAGGGAAAGCAAGCTGGACTCTTGTCAGCTCTGTGAACCGACGTGGGGGTGGGGCTTACCCAGGGGGTAGGCAAGAGTCAGCACATCAAAGTCGCAGGAACCCGACCTGTGGCCGCTAGAGGGGCTGCGGGACGTTTGCTATTAAAGGGGATCCAAGGTGGGACGCGCGGTGGGGCCAGTGGAGCAAGTAGCTGGGCTCCCGGTTCTCTGTCCAGGGCAGGCACTCCGGGCTCGATGCACATGACTTTGTCTTCTGTCCCCTCTTCTACACAGTCAAGTCAGCGGGAGGTGGCAGATGGCCTGCCAGTGTGGCCCTGTCCTGAAAACCATAATAAAGAAGAGAAGATGTCTCAGAGTGAAGAGTTCAGGAGGCAGGAGAAAAGACTGGGCCGTGACTGTGCTTTTCAAACTCCAGACAATTAAATTAGACCAGGAGAGTGAAGACCCAGCCAGGGGATCCTGTCTTCCTGACCTTGTCATATTCTTAGGCAAAAAACAAAACAAAACAAACAAACTGCCTGCTCCTGTGTGCTTTCCCAATGGCCCAGGAGCTCTGGCTTCTTGACAGTTTCCAGGTCCCCCGAGGGAGCCTACAACACACTCCAGGTTTTCCTAATTTATCAAATGCGAAGGGGAGAGAGATGGTCATAGGTCAATTCCACTGAGGGATTTATTTATTTATTTATTTTGGTTTTTCTAGACAGGGTTTCTCTGTGTAGCCCTGGCTGTCCTGGAACTCACTTTGTAGACCAGGCTGGCCTTGAACTCAGAAATCCGCCTGCCTCTGTCTCCCGAGTGCTGGGATTAAAGGCGTGCGCCACCACGCCCGGCTTATCCTTTATGTTTGAGACAGAGAGAGTCCTTGTCATCAAGGCTGTCCTGGAATCTACTCTGTCCAAGGATGGCCTTGACCTACCTGCCTTAGCCTCACCCAGGCTGAAATTATAGGCTTGAGGTGCCAGGCTTGCAAGATTCCTCTACTTATTTAGACATTATTCCAATGGGCTAGGCCTTTAAAAAAATCTCCCCGGTAGGCAACCCCAGTGGTTGAGCTGAAGGCTTGCTTGCTGCAAATGCCACTCTGGGAAGCCACCTGGTGTCCCCACCAGCTGTCCACCAGCCCAAGCTCTGCCTGCCTTTTGGGCCGCTGGCCAGGTGGACACGTGCTGTCCTTGTACCCCTCCCAGTGCCGCCAGAAAATAACAGCCACTAAGTTGGCCTGCAATATCAGAAGTGGATTTTCTCTCTCGCCTAGAGGCCTGAGGTCTGAGATTCAGCTGTCAGCCGGTCTGAGCTTCCTAATGGGGCTCTGGGGGCGGGGGAAGGGGTGGGGACCCTTCCCTGCGTCTCTGAGTTTTTGGTGGCCCTTGTTGCTCAGTTCTCTGCCTCCAGGGATACATGGCCACTTTCCCTCCAGTTGCCCTGGTATAAGAACTGAGGTTGGATCTAGTGCCACAATGACTCGAGACGAGCTTCTCCTGACCCATATCCACAATACACCCACAAACTCTTTTCTCAAATGGGAGTCCATCTGAGGATCTGAGCAAACATGCATTTTGGGGGACACTGTCACCTGCTCCCTTCTGCATCTTTCCTCTCTCCATTGGGAAACTATCCCTCCCCCTATCCACATGAGGCAGGTGGGCTGGTAATTGTAGTAGTGGGTTTTCTCCTGTCCCCATGGCCACAGGGTAAGACTTGTAACCTCTCTGAACAATCACATGTGTCATCCCAGGCTGTGGGAGTGGCTCTGAGGGGAATGGGGTCTGAGCTGGCCCAGTCAGACTCATCCCAGGGCTTAGGCCATTTCCCAAGAGAGTTGATGCAGAAGGAGGTGGGGAGACATCACTCTAGTGAGCAGAGAGCCTTGAGGGATCTTGCTGTAGGGTCTCGCTGTAGGATCTATGGCCACCTCCCCTTCTGCCTCAAGAAAGAAACTGGGGGCCGGGTGGTTGTGGCGCACTCCTTAATTCTCAGCACTTGGGAGGCAGAGGCAGGCAGATTTCTGAGTTTGAGTCCAGCCTGGT
>NC_034603.1:81815943-81851988 GCF_900095145.1 Mus pahari | reverse complement strand
AAAAAAAAAAAAAAAAAAAAAAACCAAAAAAACAAATAAATAAAAAATAAAGAAACTGGGGCTGGATGTAGTGGCACATGCCTTTAATTCCAGCACAGAGGCAGGGAGATCTCTGTGAGTTCGAGGCCAGCCTGGTCTACATGGTGAGTTCCAGGACAGCCAAGGCTATATGGTGAGAGACCTTGTCTTGAAACCAAATGAAACCAAAACCAAAATTAACAAGAAAGCAAGCTGGTAGTTGGGGTGTAGGAAGAGGTCATTTCAGTGGGCAGATAGGAGCAGGAGGATGGGAGGAGGCAGGGAACCCAGGCCCCTCTGTGGCCAGCATCCTCCTTCATTAACCAGCTGAAGAGTCATGCAGGGAAATCCAACGTGTGCTTATGTTTCTTGTCTCAGAGGCCAGGTCCGTCTCACCACCTAGGGAATGATGAGCACCCATCAGTGGGAGTGTATGAGAAGGGCTGGGGTGTCCAGCCATCGGGCACATTATTGGAAGTATTTCCACTCTGGGTAGGTACTGTACTAGATTAATGACTCCAATAAGCACACATCAGGCCCCTCCTGTGTGCTGGGTCCCAGGGTTGTAGGGCTGTGTAGAGAAAAGACAATATTGAGGTAATGTAGGTCAGTTGGAGGCAAGGATGCTCAAAAGGTGGACTTTGCTCCGGAGATGCTGGGTGGGAGGGTGGAAGGGAGCCCAGTGCAGCGAGGGAGGCAGCTTCTCACGCTTACACAGCAGGTGCTTGGAAGCATTTGTTGAATAAATGAATTTAGATTATTTTATGGTTCACTTGCTTATGTCTGTCAATGACTCACACTGTGCATATCCTTCCTTTTGTGCAGCCTTCCCCAGTACACAGATACACAGGCACACATGTACACACACACACACACACACACACTCGCACATGCACGAATGCACATACACATGCACACACGTACACACACACACACACACACACACACTCGAACACGCACGAATGCACATGCACACACGCACGCATGCACACACGCATACATGCACACACACGCGCGCGCACTGTACACTGTCGATTGTCCGGTGCCACGCCTGGCACCTGGAGCGCTGAGTAAGCGGCTGTGGTCCACATGCCTGCAAGGCTGTCAGATGGATGATTGGCAGCTGGTGGGGGAAAACAGCCTTGCTCACTTTACTGTCTGCTCCCCCTCCCCCCCCGCGGTGGTGCTGAGCTGGAAGCGCTGCGTGGCTTCTGGCACAGGGGCTTAGACTCAGCACCTAATGACTCACTTTGTGGATTATCCACGGCCTGTTTCATTTATGACATCTCTCTTTTCAACGGTAAGCTTCTGGGACACATTTAGCAAGAGCCAGGCATACGTGACCATTTTAACAGGGGTTCGTGACTCTCATAGTACTTGGGGAGCCCGGGGGCTTTTCAGAAGGGGGCGGGATGAAAACATCAAAGAGAAGCATGAGGTGGGGGCTGTGGGTGGGGTTTCTTGGTTGTTTAGAAAGTCCTGAGGCATGGGAGGGGTCAGCTCTTGCTCCCACGGACCCTATTCTTGGAAGGCAAGTCGTTGCTTCAGGTCCCACATTCAGCCACTAGATGTCAGTGTTTCTTAACAGATGGAGCTGGGGATGTGCTCCCGCAAGGGAAGTTCTAGCTGGTGGTGCTACGTGTGGATGCGACTGAGTGTCTATTTAAGAGTTTCCTTATATTTTATGTAGTGAGTCGTCTGAGGATCCTTGGAGTTCAGAACCACATTACCTCCATCCAGTCCAACTGCAGCCAACTGTGTGTGTGTGTGTGCGTGTGTGTGTGTACATGACACACACACAAGCAAGGAGAGGGTGGAGCTGGGGAATCAGGCTTTAGGAGCCTGTTCTTTGCTTCCTGGCTGAGAGAAAGGAAAGACAATGTCAGATGTGGAGGGAGGGGAGAACCCACCTCACATAGCATCAAAGCACGGACCACACCCGACGCCCTGGAAGGCACACCCCCGTGCTTCCGTCTGCCCCAAGCTTCACTCCTGGTAGAGTTTTATGTGCTCCAGAGGCTCCCAGAAAATGTTCCAAATGGAGGTTGTAAAGATGGAGGCAGAAGAGGGATATCGGAATAAGAAGAATGATGGGGCCCCAGTATACTCATCAGAGGATGAAGAACAGAGCCCACTCCCCCACCCCACCCACCCCCGCACTTACTTTCCTCCAGGCTCTCCAGTACAAGAGCTAGGGCTCTTCAAATGTAAGGCAAGGATTGGCTCTTGAGCCCCAAGGGCAGTCCTAGAAATGTTTCCCCTCGGTGGTGACAGCTAAGGGCGCCTATTGAGTACGGTGGCGGGGATCACAAGCTTCAGGCTTTACACAGAGATAAGAGAGGTTATCTATCGGCTGCCTCCCTTGGTTGCTTCCCCACAGAGTCCCAAGTTCCGTCATTAGAGACTGTGATTTATTTAGGTCAGGCCCTGGCTCCCCCTAGGAATTTTACATAGTTTCTTGCATGTAATAGACTGTTCAGTAAATATTTGTCAACCGAAGACTCCATTAAAATAAAATACCCCGAGGATGGATAAACCATTTTCCTTTGCTAACACTTCACTGTGAATTAGTTGATCACACTAACTGGTGCCCTAACGAGGTTTCTGGAGGGCCGGTAGTTCCAATGGGAAGTTCCCGGGCAGGGAGAGAGGCCTGGTCTGGGCAAATGTCTAGACCTGATCGGAGCGAGGGCAGCTGTGCTGAAGGGCAACACAAGGACATTGGAGTGCTTGCTGCCAGTGAGGAGGATGGCTCTTCCCTCAGGAGACTCTCAAGTGGTTTCTCCGGGAGAGAATCTAAGTCGTCTCCGAGGTTGGGTAGGGAACTGCTTTCTGATCTGGACAACTCTGGACACCCCAGTCCCAGGTCGGGACCCTTGGACGCTTCAGCCTGACTGTTCCTTGAAACCTTATAGTGATGTCACATTAATTAAGCCACAAGCTTCACCTTTGCCCCAGCCCCAGCCTGCATCTTTGCTAGGTTAATGCTGATGAGTTATTCACCTTGAATGAACCTACCAGGGAGCCTGTGGTGAAGGGGAGACGGGACTGGCATCATTCTAACCTCACCAGGGTGACCCAGCATCTGCCCACACACATTTGGACCTTGTCTAATTAAAGCAAGAACAAATGCATGACTTCATCTACATTCTAATTTTATCTCATTGTTGTAACAGAACATGGCCACAAGCCACGTTACGAGTAAAGGGTTTATTTGGATCACACTTCCAGGTCATAATCCATCAGTGAGGGAAGCCAAGGTAGGGACTCGGGACAGGATCCTGAAGGCAGGACCAACAGAGGAAAGCTGCTTGCTGGCTTGCTGACTTCCAAGTTCCTGCTTAACTGGCTTTCTCTATTTTTAATCTATCTATCTATCTATCTATCTATCTATCTATCTATCTATCTATCTATCTATCTATCTATCCATCCATCCACTTATCCATCCATCCATTCACCCACCCATCCACCCATTCACACATCCATCTATCCATCGATCCATTCACCCACCCATCTGTCTATCTACCTACCTATCTATGAGACAGGGTTTCATTATGTAGTCCTTGGCTGGCCTCGAACTCATAGGGATCCACCTTCCTCTGCTTCCCCAGTGCTGGGATTAAATGCTTTTTCAATTATGCCCGGCACTCGCTGGTTCTCTTATATAACCCAGGACCACCTACATAGAGAATGGTGCTGCCCACGGTGGATTGACCCTTCAGCATCAGTTAATAATCAAGACAAATCCCCACAGACATAATCCTGGGAATCTATCAGTTGACACTCCCTTCTCAGGTGACCTTAAGCTGTGTTTACAGTTAAAGGTAACAAGATGTGTTGGGCAGTTTTATGTCAACTTGACAGAGGTCCAGAGTCCTTGGAGAGGAGGGGGTCTCAATTGTGAAAATGCCTCCATAAGATCAGGCTGAAGAAAAGCCTGGGGGACATTTTCTTAATTAGTGTTTGATGGGGGAGGGTCCAACCCATTGTGGGCGGTGCCATCCCTGGGCTGGAGGTCCTGGGTTCTATAAGAAAGCAGACTGAGCAAGCCATGGGGAGCAAGCCAGGAAGCCAAATAATTCTGCTCCTCCCCAAGTTTTGCTTTGGTCATGGTGTTTTATCACAGCAACCCTAACCCTAACTAAGACACTGGGACACTTTGTAAGGGACATTTCATGTCTCAATCCCAGCAGCCATTCCATTTACGTTTGAGTGACAGCCATGGCACTGAGGTTTCTGTGGTGTTGGATACCTCCCAAGTTTATCTGCAGCCCTGTAGGAACTCTCTGTAACTCGAAGACCAAACTGGAAAATAAACCAGTGCCAATAATCTTGGTATAAAGTAAAAAGGGAAAAGAGCCAGAAATGAGTTAACATATGGAAATATAAATATGTATACTTAAACCAGGAAGAGGGGAGTCAGAGGTTCTCTCGTGTGTATGTATGGTGTGTGTGCGTGCATGCGTGCACATTCATGGGTGTGAATGTGGGCATGCCTATGGCATGATGTCTTGTGGAGATCAGAGGACAATGCTGGGTGCTGGTCCCTGTCATGCTTATGACAAGATTTCTATGCTGTTTGTACACTGTGTATGCCAAGCTAGCCTGCCCATGAGCTTTCGGGTTCTCTTTCATTTCCAGCCCTACTTCCCTGTAGGATTGCTGGGATTACAGGTTTGTGCTGTGCGTCTGGCTTTTATGTGGTTATGCGCATTTGAACTCAAGTCTCCGGTTTTTTGTTTGTTTGTTCTTTTGAGACAGGATTTCTCATGTAGCCCTGGCTGTCCTGGAACTCCCTCTGTAGACCAGGCTGGCCTCAAACTCACAGAGATTCACCTGCCTCTGCTTCCAGAATTCTGGGATTAAAGGAGTGTGCAACCACTGCCCAGGTGAACTCAAGTCGGGGTTTTGTTTGTTTGTTTGTTTTAAATGATTTTTTTATTTTGTGTGCATTGGTGTTTTGCCTGCATGCCTGTGTGAAAGTGCTGGATCCCTTGGAACAGGAGTTATAAACAGTTGAGACCTGCCTTGTGGGTGCTGGGAATTGAACTCAGGTCCTTGGAAGAGCAGCTAATGCTCTCGACCACTGAGCCATCTCTCCAACCCCTGAACTCAAGTCTTAAATGTTTGCAAGGCAAAACACTTTACCCACGGAGCCATCTCTCCAGCCCACATTCTAGTTTTTCAGAATTACTTTCTATGTGTATGGATATTTTGCCTACATGAATATCCGTGCATCACATGCATATCTGGGTGTCACATGCATGCGTGGTGTCTGCAGAGGCCAGAGGACCTGTCAGATCCCCCTAGAACTGGAGTTATGAATGGATAGGAGTCATCTTGTGGGGGCTGGGAACTAAACCTAGATCCTCTGGAAGAACAGCCAGTGGTCTTGACCACTGAACCATCTCATCTCTCTGGCCACCATATCTTGTTTTTTTTTTTGGGGGGGGGGGTATCCCAGGCACATGCTCTTGTTTTGGGGGGCAATCCCAGGCACCAACCTTTAGCTTCTATGTCTATGTAGCTCATCCCTGGTAAACCACTTGGACGTGGACATGCTAGTGGTTCATCAGAAATGATTCTGAACTCGTTGATCCCACGCGTGGCAATGACCTCACCTCTCCTCTGTAATAGAAGCGTACTTATTTTCTTTGTTTACCTAGTCTAGAGAGTCTAAAACGTCCAGGGTCGGTCTCAACTTCCAATTTAGAGCAGTCATCCTTTCGTCGTCTGTGATAAAAACAATGGTCTCTAAAGCAACGGTTCCTTGCTTGGATCTTTCTTTTTTCTTTTTCTTGAAAAATGATTTATTTTATGTGCATGAGTGTTTTGCCTGCATGAATGTATGTACACCTGGGCTTGGTGCCCACACAGGCCGGTAGAAGGTTGAGACCGGGTGGAACTGGAGTTGCAGACAGTTGTAAGCTGCTATGTATCTCTTTTCCCAATATCCCCCCCCCCCCAGTAACCTCTTTAGAAAGAGTGCATGGGAAGATACATTGATTCTTTACATTTTTGTTACTTTGTTTTTACTTCCGTGGTCCTTTGCCTGGTCCATTTCCAGCAGAGCCTCTTCCTGGCATGTCTGCCATCTTCTGAGACCTGGATTTGTTGTTGGGAAGCTGATTTTCTTGCTTGTTTCCTTCTATGTAGCAAGTTTCTTCTCTTTCTCTAGAGAATCCGAGAAATCCTGGTCGGATTCCTGTTTTCTGAGGGGGGAATTCTGCTCGTGGTTGTTTTTAATTCATTTTACTTAGAAGTTCCCTCTGTGGGCTGAATGTTTCAGTTGACTTTGACTTTGGGAACACCACATTAAACAAAATGTATTTATGTTTTCTTTTGATGTGTGTGTTGCCTGCGTGAGTTTGTGTACCTCATATGTGCATGTGCAGGAGCCTTTGGAGATGCTAAGAGGAGCCAGATCCATCCCCTGGAACTGAGTTGCAGGGCTTTGAGCCACTGCGTGGGTGCTGGGAGCTGAACCTGGGTCATTGGTAAGAGGCACCTGTGCTGTAAACTACTAAGTCATCTCTCTAGCACCTCCCCAGCCCCACTGGCCTTTTTTGAGACAGGTTCTCTCCATATAGCTCTGACTGGCCTGGAACTCACTCTGTAGACCAGGCTGGCCTAGAACTCACAGAGATCCACTTGTCTCTGCCTCCCAAGTGCTGGGATTAAAGGCGTGTGCCACCATGCCAAGCTTCCATGACAGTATGTATTCTTCAGTAGTTTATTCTCCTGTCTTGTCTTGTCTCTCTTTCTGAATCGCCTCTTAGCCACATGATGGATCTCCTGGATTCGTCTGGGTCTCTTCTTTCTCATATTTAAACATAGCTTTTATTTTTCCCTTTTCACTCTACATTCCAGAGATTTCCTTAGCTTTATCTTACAATCTTAACTGTACCTTATACATCTCATCTATGGCCTGTGTATTTCAGCAGCTTAATGATAAAATTTAAATTCTTTGTTTTTAAAATAGTTATTCATTTTTATATGTGCGTTTATGTTTTTGCCTGCATGGATGTCTGTGCAAAGGTGTCAGAACTCCGGAAACTAGAGTTACAGACAGTTGTGAGCTGCCATATGGGTGCTGGGAATTAATCCTGGGTCCTCTGGAAGAGCAGCCAGTGCTCTCAACGGCTGAACCATCTCTCCAGCCCCAAGATTTGAATTCTAATACCTTGTTGTTGTTTTCTAACCATTCTTTATGGTTAGAAAACCCATTTTTTTCCATGGGTGCAATCGTTTCCCATCCTTCTTTGATGCTAAGATTGGGTTGCAGTTCATTGCTCCTTTCTTTCTCATTCTCCCTCCCTCGCTCCCTTCCAAGGTTTGAATCCAGGACCTCATAGATGCTAATCACTAAACTAGATCCCTGCCCAGTTTTCTGTCTTTCCCCCATTTTCTTCCTCCCTCCCTCCCTCCCTCCCTTCTTCCTTCCTTCCTTCCTTCCTTCCTTCCTTCCTTCCTTCCTTTCTTTCTTTTTTAGATTTATTTATTATTATATATAAGCACACTGTAGCTGTCTTCAGACACACCAGAAGAGGGCATCAGATCTCATTACAGATGGTTGTGAGCCACCGTGTGGTTGCTGGGATTTGAACTCCGGACCTTCGGAAGAGCGATCGGGTGCTCTTACCCACTGAGCCATCTCTCCAGCCCCTTTCCCCCCATTTTCATGTATGTGATGCTGCATTGATTGGTGTGGTGGTGAATCCAGTGGCCTTCCATGTAAATGTGTGTTGTATGTATACATGTGTATGCATGTATGCATGTTTGCATATGCATATTTGTGCATGTGCACATGGAGGCCTGGAGCTGAAGCAGGGGATCACCCTCTGTCAGTCTTACTGAGGCAAAGGTCTGTCAGCCAAACCCAGAGGTTGCTGGCCAGCTTGCTCTGGGATGCTCTGTCTCCACCTTCCCGGGTTGGAATTATAGACAGGTCACTGAGCCCACCATGCATTTCACACAGATTCTGGGGCTCCGAACTCCTGCCCTTCTGCTTGTGTGGCAACTGAAGTGTGACCACTGAACCTCTCCCAAGTCCCTTACTTTCTTTTAAAATTTTGGAATTTGTCTAATGAATCTTATTTTTTCAATTTCTGTTTAAGAATGAAGAACATGTCAGGTAAGGTGGCCTACATTTTTCAATCCCAACACTCAGAAGGCAGAGGCAGGTGGATTTCTGTGAGTTCAAGGACAGCCTGGTCTACATAGCAAGTTCCAGACCAGTCCAAGCCACACAGTGAGACTCTGTCTCAAAATAAACAAACAAACAGATAAATAAATAAAACAAAATAAAGAATTAAAGGAATAAGGAATATTTTTGGTGTTTTTTCTGTTTCTGTAACAAAATACCTGTGACTTTTTCTTCCTTTGGGGAGTGGGGGACGGAATCTTGCTATGTACTTCAGACTGTGCCTTAATCTGCCATCCTCCTGCCTCAGCCTTCCTTCTGAGTGCTGGGATGACAGGCGTATGTCACCATGCCCGTCTTTCTGGCTTTGTAACAACTCACTGTCATGGGAATACACGAGCAGCACACTAACCTCTTCCGAGGGTGGTGGCCCATAATGACCTCCTGCCTCCCGGAGGTCCCAGTGTCCCTCAGCATCACTGCATTGAAGACTGAATTTCCATCATATGACCCTTTGGGGGACACACTTGAAAGGTGTCCAAGCTGGAGCAGGGTCGCTATTCTTGGAAGCTCATTTGGGTTTCTTGTATTATCCTGTGATGTTTGGTTTTCCCACTGAATGGAAATGTTGCCAAGAGCTACGGGCCCCGTGCAGAACTTGCTCCCATCTGGTTCTGCTCCAGCAGGACTGGCCGGGTGCTGGCTATGCAGCTGAGACACAGGAGGAACACATGGCCGAGGGCAAGAAGTCCCTGCAGAACTGTTGCTCATACTGGCAGCTCCAGTCCACACGAAGATCCTCCGGGCTGCCCTAGCATGGAGGTCTTTCTGGTCCCTCTGAGCACCAGGCTGCTCATGTAGGAGAGGGACGGGAGGGTGATGAATGGTGGATTTGTTCCATAGACTTTCAATTAACCTCTGGCTTGTGGTACCACCTCCCACCATAAGCCATAATTTACTGGGCTCTGATCTTCCCAGTGTTCTCTCTGGAGGTTCAGCAACTGCCTCAAACCAGTCCTTGTCCTTTGTCACTTTTAACCAAAGATTTACTTATTTTCGTTTTGTGATGTATGTGCATTCGCCTTCATGTATGTATGTATGTATGTATGTATGTATGTATGTATGTATGTATGTATTGCATACATGTGTGCAGTACCAGCAGAGGCCAGAAGAGGGCGCTGGACCATTTGGAGCTGGAGTTACAGGCTCTTGTGAGCTGTCCGACATGGGCACTGGGAACTGAACCCAGTCCTCCGCAAGGGCAGCGGGTGCTCCTGATTACCTCTGAGCCTCTCTTCAGTCCCCCCAGCCCAGGCCTAGTGTTTTGAGGCAAAGCTACAGTCTGCTGCCTAGGCTGGCCTTGAACTCAGTTCCACCTCTGCCCAGGAGTGCTGGATTATAGCATTTGCCACTGCCCCTGTGAGTCCCCTGAAGCCTTCTCTGCCCCATTCTCTTCATCGACACTCTCCCATCTCTCTCTCCTTTCAGATATTTGTCTGTTTGCCCATCCATCAGCCACTGTTCTACAGTCATTAGCGTGTTTGCCCCTTGACTATGAAGTGTTCACTATGCGGTGGGCACTGTTTTACATACAGAGTATAAAAGAAGAAGCACCCAAATAGGGCTGGGATGGAGCCTGGCCACAAGTTCAATCCCTATGGATGTATAAACCAGAGATGGTGGTGCCTGGCTGCAAGAGGAAGGCAGAGGCAGGAGACTCAACAGTTCAGAGTCATACTGGGTGGGCTATATGATGACTTGGAAGCCAGCTTCACTTATACACCAGGCTCGTCTCTCTCTCTCTCTCTCTCTCTCTCTCTCTCTCTCTCTCTCTCTCTCTCTCTCTCCCTCCCTCACCCCATCCCTCCTTTCTACTCTGTACCAGAAATGAGATTCTTATGCTGATCAAAGTGACTTTTTTTTGATGAGCAGTACACTATAAATCAAATTGAATAGCACCAATGTCGATATGTTCTTTGCTGAGATAACAACTAGTGCTTGGTCTGAGTCCTTATTTTTTTACATAGAGCACTTGGGGAAGGCTTCCTGGAGGAGGTGGCTTTCCTAAGACAAGTAGAGCTGGGCATATGAAGGTGAGGACTGGAGGTGCCATGGGAGTATGATGGAGGCGGGGGTGGTCCAGGAAGAGGAAACAGATTTCAGAATCAGGCCATGCCTGGAAGTAGATTGCATCAGGGGAAAATGGCGTGCGGACAGCTGCCTGGTCATTTGGGGCTTGAGAGGTCAGGGCGAGGAGTTGGGTCATTATCCTGAGTGTTAAAGGAGGCCATTTAATCAGGGATATAACTTTCTCTGATTTATAGGTTTGACATCCCCAGTCTGCTGCCGAAGAGAGAGCAGGTGGACGGGCAACAGAGAAGCCAGTTAGGGGCGGCTGGGGAAGAGCAGGCAGCTCAGGTGTGGCGGAGATGGATGGAGGGAAGTGTATGAATTCTCCTTTGATTGATGAGCAGAGTCTGCACGCCTGCTGATGGATTGAATGCAAGGGACGAGGAAAGAGGAATCTCCGCTAGCTCCTTGCCGTTCTGGCTGCTGTGCAAGGTTACGCTACCGGATGCTGTTCTAATAGCGCCTGAAAGTCGCTGTTGCAGGTGTCCGGTTGCAAGGGTGGGAGCCATTTATTGAGTTCTGGAAAAGTTAGGTTAGGGAAGACCAAACTCTCTCTACTGTGTTTGCCACAACTGCAAGGGGGAGCCGCGCGGGAGTCGGGAAGTCCGGGGAGGTCGCTGTGGACCAAGACTTTAGAGCCACTGAGGGGTGTCATGTGGAAAGACACCGAAGGGGATGGGGCCCTTGGAATGGCAATGTTTGAGAAGAGGTCAGAGCAAGGACTGAACTGCTGGTATGATGCCAAGATTCACAGTCCAGGGAACTGTGAAGGAGACAGTAAATACAGGCCAGTACCCAGAGGTAGGATGCTGCCCTCTTCTGGCCTCTACAGGTACTGCACGTACATGGCTTGCATCCATACACATATGCAAAACTGTCACACACATAAACTAAAATAATATAATAACGATAATAATGACAGTGATAATAATAATAATAATAATAATAATAATAATAATAATAATAATAATAATAAATGAGACAGGAACTTTGCCGCTGAGAGGTAACCAACGTAAGAACAGAAAGTTGCCCTTGGCACTGTTGGGTCAGAGTAGCGAGGAGGGCACCTTGAAGTATGACTGGCTCACTCAAGAGTACGGAGCAGAGAGCCCAGGGCAAGAGGCAGCCATAGTGACCACAACAGCTATAGACAACGGTTTCCATGGAGATGTGAGTGGTAGCACAGGCATGGGTAGCATCAGTGGGTACCATTATTGTAATCTGAACTACAGTGTCTTCACACAGGGATTCGTTGTGTGTGTGTGTGTGTGTGTGTGCGCGCGCGCGCGAGCGTGTATGATTTCCTGTTTGTTTAACTGTCCACCTTCGCCTCCTCTCTGGGATAGAACCTTTCGCACAATGGGAATTACTGGGTCCAGGCGCGTCTGAATGGAGCCGAGTTGTGCATGGTTGATGCCTTAGCCTCAGCTGATTGGTTGCTTTGTATCACCTGACACTCTAGCCCAGCTGCCTCCTGGGAATTTGGAGTTGGGGGGGGCGGGAGGCTAAATATCTATCCTATTCTAGGAAGCCAGGTTTTTCTTGTTCTTTTCCTTTCTCTCTCTTCGCTTCCCTTCATTCCCTCCCTCCCTCCCTCCCTCCCTTCCTTCTTTTCTCTTTGGGATTCCGGGAAGCTGGTTGTAGAAGCTGGAACCTAGGGCTTCCTCACACATGCTCCTGAGCTCCACTCTCAGCCCCAAGGCGCTAAACCTTCCCACATAGAACCTTGATCTCCTAGTGTGGGCGCTTTAGCTCACCCCAGCACGTGGCTGTGGCAGGCCTTGCCCTCCTCCCCCATTCCCTGTGCCTTGCTAAAACCCATTAGATTACATTCCTAAAGCTAGCCACCAAGGTCTATGCTCTTATTTGGCCACTTCCTCTTCCTGGGGCCGATTACCAAGGTCCAGTTATCAAAGTATTGAAGTCTAGCAATCAAATGCCCCCTTTGGCTCACCCGATTAACATACCCAATTAAAATGAAACACCTCATCCTAACGTGGGGTTTCCCCCTTTACCTCTGTAAACCTCCATTTTCCTTTTCCCTCCGTGACAAATGCCCCTCCTCCCTCTCCCTGTTCCTTTCCCCTCCTCCTTCATCCTCTCTCTCCTGTCTTTGTCTCTAATTCCCAGTCCTTTGCCCCTCCGGGGCAAATAAATCTCCTTTGTGCTGAGAACGTGGTCTTGAGAGTCCTGAGTGTCTGGCTTTTTCCAGCTTGGCTGGGAAGTCACGGCGGAAGGGAAATGAGCCAAGTCCCATTCTCACTAGAAGGCCACATGCGTCTAGCTGTCTCCTTATATTCCACTACAATAAATTCCTCTTCATTTCAACTCCGTTTCTTTGTGTTCCATCGTGTGTGTCCAGGAGTCCTAATTAATCCCGTATTATTAACCCATCTTTCCAAATGATGTTGCCATTTTAAAGAGGTGATGTCACCTGCCCATGGTCATTCAGCTACTGCTGGTGGGTTTTGGACAGAAGCCAGGTGTGCTAGCTACAAAGTCCAAGGTCTCTCACACACTGCCCATCGGAGTCCTCCTCCCGGGACAGTGATTTCTTCTTGCTCTGACCCCTGCTGCTTCCATTCACATACATCTCTGAGCTCACGACAGCCCCAATTTCAAACGCTGGCCCGTCACCTCTGTAAGTGTGCTTGGATTTCTCAGACCTTTGTCCTGAATGGGCTTAGAAAATATGGTCTCCATTACCACACTGCTGGCGTGATGGCTCCAGTGTTACTGTCTCGTTAAGGGAGAGTGAGGGCTTCATGGTATAGGCACAGGGAGGGGTGAGTTAAGAGGCACAGGACCCAAGAAGAAGGAAAGGGGGCTTCAAGAAGTGGGGAAGCAATGAGAGCTGGGGGGAATGTAGGCTAAGAGAGAGCTAGAAGTCAAGAAAGGAGGATTTGAGGCACACAGAGCTTCCTTGAGGCAAGGACATTACCAGCCATCTTTAATCTGGTTGTGTAGATTCTCTTGCATGGCCCTTTCCCGCCCGGCTTCTCGCTGTCCTCTGTAATGTTGATTGCTTTCAAATCCTATTTTTAATAACGGTTATTAAACACTTTAACCTCCCTCGTAGCCCACCACCCACCAGAGGTAGTGGAAGATAAAGGATACTAGGGTGCCGTGGACCTGTTTAGAAATGTTCTTTGGAGCAATTCCGGTCTGTGTTGTCTGGAAATCGGCAATTCAGTTCACGGGTCCACAGTGGCAGCTTGATCTACTTGGAAACACTTCACAGATACACCAGCTGTCCAGTTTGGTAGAGTCAGGTTAGTAGCGGTGGTGGCACTGCCTAGTAGAGACAGCCAGGCCTCGGCCTTGACTTGAGTCACCAGGAGGGACCTGGAGGGACACCAGGAGAAGTTCTTAGCTGTGCCTCTCTCTCAGGGAAGCAAAGATCAGTGAAGATGCCCGACCCACAAGCCTTGCACAGCTAGCCATACCGGCAAGCCAAGCTCTGTCTCTGTCACTCGAACTGAGTCCTATTTATACCCTCCAAGCATCATGTGATCGCCACGTGCCTTGCCTCAGCATAGGTGTGATGTTAGCAAAGAATCCCTCATCACGTGTCCTTTCACGTGCTTGCCTTGGTAGACCATCCTCTCTCCTGTGTCTGCTTCAGTGAAACGTTCCTTCACGCGTCGCCTTAGCCTTTCACCTGTGTCTACTTCAGGAAAGCTCGCCTTCACGTGTTTGCCCCAGCAAAACGCCATCCAACACAACCGACTCTCCCAAGGACCCTCACGTCTCCACTTCAGCCTTCAGGCTCCAGGCTTTTTCCTCGGTGGAGAAGGCATTGAAGGTTGGTCCCTGCCTCGTGGGCCTCTCTCCTGCCATCAAGACTCAGGCTTCATAGCCCTGGGCTGCCCCGAGTTACCCTGGGCTGTCTCAAGCTACCCTGGGCTGTCTCGGGCTTTGCTCTCTGTGGTACTTCTGATAGTCCTGAGGCCTTTCCCACCCTTCTGCCCATGGGTGTGGCTCAGCGCGGCTCCACCCTCGCTGCACAGGGGGCTCGGCCACAGCCTGGGTTCTCCTCATGGTGGGTCCTGAGAGGAATAGCTCTTTTCTTCAGCAATGTCATACTCAGAAGTGGGAAACAAGGAAGGAGGGGGAGGCTGGCTACCACAGTGGCTACCAGGTGAGCCATACATGAGCCCCGACACCAGCTCCTACTGCAGGCTTTTAAAGAAGGGTCTTTGGCTGGGCCTGATGTGTATAAATGCAGTCCTTGCTCCTGGGAGGCTGAGACGGGAGGTTTACCGTGAGTCAAAGGCCAGTCAGGGTAAACATAGTGAGATTGTACCTCAAAGAAAAGATTGTTTGGCTGTTGTCTTAGGGACAGACTTCAGGAGGAGGAAAGGCCTGACTGTTTTTTTTGTTTTTGTTTTTTTTTTTTAGACAAGAGTTTTTATGTGTAGCCCTGGCTGTCCTGGAACTAGCTCTATAGACCAGGCTGGCCTCCAACTCAGAAATCCTCCTGCCTCTGCCTCCCAAGTGCTGGAATTAAAGGTGGCCACCACTGCCCAGCTTGGTGTGGTGGTTTGAATGAGAATGGTCCCTATATGCTTAGATATTTGAATGCTATCCCCAGATGTGGTAGGACTGACTGGGGACAGGGTGGAAGTGGCCTTGCTGGAGGAGGTCTGTCACTGGGGTCAGACTTCGAGGTTTCAAAAGCCCATGTCATTCCCAGTTAGCTCTCTCTGTGAGCCCTCAGCTGCTGCAGCAGTGCCATGTCTACCTGCCGGCTGCCATGCTTCCTGCCTTAAAGGCCATGGAGTTACCCTTCTAATGCTGTGTGCTCCAAACTAACTCTTTCTTCCCTGGCCAAGGTGTCTTATTACAGCAATAGGAAAGTAACTAAGGCAGACAGCTAGGGGTCTG
Organism: Mus pahari; assembly: GCF_900095145.1. Lineage (NCBI taxonomy): Eukaryota > Metazoa > Chordata > Mammalia > Rodentia > Muridae > Mus > Mus pahari. The sequence continues at coordinate 81,836,810 of NC_034603.1, read as the reverse complement.
TGGTGGAGCTCAGGGGACACGTGATGGTGAGCAGGTTCATCAAGTGGCTGTAGATTTGGGGTTATTTTGGAGTAGAGTTAGGGCCTGCTCATGGGGTAGATGTAGTGAATGAAGATGTGGGCTTGGGCGGGTAAATGGGGTGGACATGGGTTTTGCTTAGGGGTGACCTCCACGGACAGAGGATTCTAATCCAATCCACATCTATTAAAGGAATGAATGGAGACAGCAGGGTGGGGGTGGGTGGAGAAAGACAGAGACACAGAGATAGAGAGATAGACACAAGGAGAGAGGCAGAGACAGACACTGATCGACTGGGACTCTCAGAGAGCACCAGGGACCCTGGGTGGCTTTGCCTCCATTTTTTTTTTCCGCTCTTTGCTTTCTGGGCATGAGTTCATCTGTTTTAAAGTGGAGAATGCATGTGTGATTCTCGATAATCAATAAATCCTGGCAAAATGGCGCAGCATGGTTATGAAAGACACTTGTTTGTGCCTACATCTGGGAGGTGATTTTTTTTTTTTTTTTGGTTTTTCGAGACAGGGTTTCTCTGTATAGCTCTGGCTGTCCTGGAACTCACTTGGTAGACCAGGCTGGCCTCGAACTCAGAAATCCGCCTGCCTCTGCCTCCCGAGTGCTGGGATTAAAGGCCTGCGCCACCAGGCCCGGCTTGGGAGGTGATGTTAAGAGTCAGTAAGTGATCTGTGTGCCCTCCCCGTTGCAGGGAAGATTTTGTGGGGACAAGTCTTTCAACTTGGGTCTCTAAGGGGCTAAGATGATCTGAGCACCCGATGATCTGAGTGGCTGGTGCATCATGGCCCTGAGAGATGCTTGTTTGTGATTGGACACAGGTGGGGAATGTGTGTGTGGGGGGGATGCTTGTAGCCTGATCTGGGCTAATCCACAGGGAACGCGATAAAAATACCCCATTAATCCTAGTGGCTGATGTCCCATCCTCTGAATGAGCCCTGTCCCTTCTGTCCCCAGATACAGTCATCTCTTCCCTCCCTTTTTGGACATGAGGTTTTCTGGGCCTTGCTGGAGACCCCCTTAAGGTCAGTGTAAGTCCCTACAAGTCCCACAGAGTCCCTGGCTCTCTCCTAGTCTTTCTGTGACTCCCTCCAGACCTAAGCAGTGTAGCTGTACACAGCTCTACCATATGCTGTGCCCAGCTCTGTGCTTGGCCGGTCATTTTCTTTGCCTTGATGTTGCCCTTGGCCATGTGACTTGCAAAAGAACTTTGAGATCCTGAGGTGGAATCTAGACTAAAGAGAACGTACAGCTGCGCAGAACAGCCTTGAACTCAAACTCTGACAACTTTTACCCAGAAGTAGTGCCACCCAAAGCCTGTGGGCAAGAAGGAAAATGCCTGCTGTTTTTAAGCAGCCGAGTTTTGGGGTGGTTTGTTACACAGTGGTATTGCTATTATAGCTAACAAATACACCAGCAATGAAGGCATCAACTGAGGGTTACAACCATCTCATGGGACACTCACGGGGATTTAAGCTTTGGGCAGCTGTTAGCATCTTTAAGGTTTTTCTCAGCCTGCTGGTCTTGTGGTTTTGTATCCTGAAGGGGATTGTGTTTAACTCTGCTTGTTGAAGCTGGGACTCAGCATCCCAGGAGGTGGGATCAATAGAAGAGGAACATTTTAAGCTTCACGCAGACCAATTTTGTACCTCCCACTAAAACCTTTAATGTGTCCATCAGAGTCCTGTCAGGAATACATAAACTCTGCTAAATTCTGAACGGGGACTCTTTATCGGAACTGTGTCCTAGGATGACGGAAGAAGGGAAGTCTATGAAACAGAAAGATGAGATTTGCAAAGCCAAAAAGCTGTGTCTATTTGTGGCAGGAAGGACAAGGCAAAGGGGGTGACTTTTAACCCCAGGAATTGGGGGAGTCAGTGGAAATTTAGCTGTGAGAGGTGTATACAGTATCCTGGGGGTGCTAGGGCCTCAGAGGGGCTGCTGCTTCTGTTGCTTGGACTTGCTTGCTGCAGAGGCTTAACCTCCAGGGGCAGGTACCACCAATGGAGGAACCTGATGGCCAGCCAGATCAGCCTTCCAGTAATCCAGAGAAAGGCAGGTGTATCAGCCCGTTTCCATTACCGTAACGAAATACCAGAGGCTGGTTAACTTTTATAAAAAAAAAAAAAAAAAAAAAAAAGAAAAAAAAAAGAGGTTCGTTTAATTTCGGTTTTGGAGATCCGAGTGCATCGACTGAGTTCTGGTGAGGGTCCACTCGACTGTGTCCCATGATGGAATGCGTGTGTGGCCAGGAGATGGCATCTTTCGACAGTGAACTAAGGTCACATGATGCCTTGTGAGCACACACGCTCAGCGGCCTAAGGGACTGTCCCTCCTGGCCTCACCTCTTACAGGTTTTACATCATTATCAGCACACGGAAGACTGTGGCTCACAAACGTTCTGGGGACATATTTAAATGAGATCCTAGCAGGGAGATGAAGCATGGCTTGCAGGGTTCAGAGGCTATAGCCTGGCACTTTGGGAATGGCTTCCCTGTCCGTGGGCCTGGCTGCTTGGCCAGGGCCTGGGAAGTGGCTATCAACCATTCTCTTCCACAAGAGCCCATGGTGTGAGCTCTGTCTTCAGAAGGATATTTCAGTTTTAGCCTTCTAGACATTTCCTTAGTCGCCACCTTACAAAGTCACCCCTTTTTCCATCCCCTAATCTCTTTCATAACATTGAAGACAAACTGTTAAAAACTGTCGAAATCAGTTGGATGTAGTAGTAGACACCTTTAATCCCAGCATTTGGGAGGCAGAGCAGGCAGATCTCTGTGAGTTCAAGGCCAGCCTGGTCTACAGAGTGAGATTCAGGGCAGCCAGGGCTACAGAGTGAGACCCCCATCTTAAAAACAAACAAACAAACAAACAAACAAACAAAAATGTTAAAATTCTATCTGTTTGTTTACCTATCAATCTATGTATCTATCTATGTATATATGTATGTTTGCATATATGTATGCATGCATCTATCATCTGTCTATCTATCAATCATATGTGTTCATGTGGAGGTCAGAGAACAACTTTCAGATGTCAGTTTTCTGTTTCTACCACTTGGGTCTTAGGGATGGACCTCAGGTCACCGGGCTTCATGGCAAGCCCCTGTTACCCACTGAGCCATCCAGACGGCCCCCTCCACTCTCTACCCAGTGCCACAATTTTCTGAATATAAACCATATCGCTTCACTCCTGTGATAGGAGTGGATTGCCTCAAATTCAAACTCCTGTCCACCCAGGAGCCTTTCTGCGTTTGTTCTTAGTTTGGGGCAGGGGATCTCACTTTGTTGCTCAGGCTGGTCTTGAACTCCTAGACTCAGGCAATGTTTCTTCCTCAGTGTCTCCTGAGTGGGACCATGGGTATGACCTGCCATTCCCCTTACCCATTCTCTCTGTCTCTTCTGTGAATGTGTGTGTGTTCCAGGCCCTCACTGGCCTAGAGTCTGGTGGGTGCACTGGTACCTCTTTCTTACCCCCAAGCCCTTGTACAAGCTGGGTAATCGCTCCACCCCTGATCGATCTGCATTCTGAGTCTCAGCTCTTGAGACCTACCATGGTTCCGTCATTGTTCCATTTGCCACCTGTCTCAGATGACTGTAACCCCTGTGAAGTCAAGTTTTCCCTGCTGTTCTCTGAAAGACAGCCCTAGAGATGACACTCAACAAAGACCGATGCTCAGGGGGCTGGAGGGATGGCTCAGTGGTTAAGAGCCCCAGTTGCTCTTCCAGAGGTCCTGAGTTCCATTCCCAGCACCCACATATGGCAGCTCACAAGTGTCTATAAATCCAGTTCCAGGGGATCCACCGGCTCCTTCTGGTCTCTGTAGACACTACCTGTGAATGGCGCCCATCCATACTTGCAGGCAAAACACCCACACACTTAAAATAAAAATAATTAAGTCTTTAAAAGAAACGAGTGCTGAATGAAACCTTAAATGTGTGTGTGTGGCGGGGAGGGGAGTGCTGGAGAGATGGCTCAGCCTCTTTGAGCTTTGAGCGTTTTAACCACAATCCTGAAGCGAGGACTGGAGTTTCGATCCCAGTACTCACAGAGCAAGTTTCCCCGCAGACGCTTGTTAACTCCAGCTTGAATCCGATGGGCAGACACAAGAGGATTGCTGGGGCTTGCTGGATCCCAGTCTAGCGGAGTAAAACGTGAGCTCCAGTTCAAGGAGAGAGTAGCCACCTCAAAGGAACAGGCGGAGAGAGGAAGACACGATCTGCTGACCTCTGCGCCTGTGCGCAGGGGCACGACCGCCCCCTCACCCCCCCCCCGTTCCCAACCCCGCCCCCAACCCCAACCCCAAAGTGGAATACATGCGAGGAGCTTGCCAGGTGGTTTAGTGACTCTCAGCCCGGAATAGAAAAGTGGGAATTTCTGTGGACAGCAGTGGCCCTGTCTCCGTATGGGAAGATCAGGAAGAGGCTTTTCAGGGTGTTGGCGACACAGGCCCCTTGTTGCGGCACACAAACTGGCTTGAGGTGGGGGGAGTGGCAAGGCGCTAAATAAAGCCCAAGTCCCATTGTCTCTGGCTCTCTGATTACCAGGTACTTAGCCTGCAGTTGCTCAGTCGGCAGTGATGAGCTGTAATTGCAGGCAGTTCCCAGGGCTATTTTTTCCCCTGGCAGATAAAGTGATACCTGTAATTTCCCCAGAGATGCACTCCAGGCCAGCACCCTACTGCCACCGTAGCTGAGCAGCCTTTGTTCCTATGAAAAGGAACTTTTTTTCTCAGAGAGCAGTTGGCTGGACTAGGGAGATGGAAATCTTTCCTGGCTTAGATCTTGCCTTGTCGGAGATTCTGGACCTCAGTTTACCCTCCTGGAAAGTGGTCGTTTTGAGAAGTGCGGTGGGAGAAACAGAATCTTTCTGGAATTGTGATCCGAGGCAGGACTGGGAGATCAGGAGCCTGGGAATCAATCAGCCCCAACCACACCGGAGTCTGGGGCTCTGGTGGAAGGCTCTCTCCCTCCGTGGGCAGCTGGTTCTTTCTGCAGCCCAGGGCATGATTAAAAAGAGAAGTCCACCGTGTCCTTAGCTCTTGGAGATGAGTCTTTTGTTTGTTTTTTAAAGATTTATTTATTTATTTATTTATTTACTGTGTATGAGTACACTGTAGCTATACTGATGGTTGTGAGCCATCATGTGGTTGCTGGGAATGTGAATTCAGGACCTCTGCTCTTTCCAGTCGACTCCGCTCACTCTGACCTAAAGATTTCTTTATTATTTTATTTAAGTACACAGTAGCTGTCTTCAGACATACCAGAAGAGGGCGCCATATCTCATTATAGATAGTTGTTAGCCACCAGGTGGTTGCTGGGATTTGAACTCAGGACCTTTGGAAGAACAGTCAGTGCTCTTAACCATTGAGCCATCTCTCCAACCCCCCCTTGAAGATGAGTCTTAATCTCAAAGCCTGTCCATCTCCAGGAACTTCCTGCTGTCCCTGTTTGCTAGAGTTTTTGCTTAGGTTGGAGATACCATTCTTAGGGGCTTAGGTTATGGCAAGATGGCATCAGTGGGGGTGTATACAGAGAACTGAAGAAGAAAGGAAGGAAGGAAGGAAGGAAGGGAGGAAGGGAGGAAGGAAGGAAGGAAGGGAAGAAGGGAGGAAGGAAGGAAGGAAGGGAGGGAGGTAGGAAGGTCTTAGTTAGGGTTTTACTGCTGTGAACAGACACCATGGCCATGGCAACATTTTTATTTTTTTTTTAAGACATTTATTTATGTGTATGAGTATGCCGTACCTGTCTTTAGACACACATCAGAAGAGGGCATCAGACCCCCTTACAGATGGCTGTGAGCCACCATGTGGTTGCTGAGAATTGAACTCAGGACCTCTGGAAGAGATATCCCTGCTCTTAACCGCTGAGCCATCTCTCCAGCTCCCAAGGCAACTTTTTATAAGGACGACATATAGTTGAGGCTGGCTTACAGGTTCAGAGGTTCAGTCCATTATCATGAAAGCGGGAGCATGGCAGCATCCAGGCAGGCATGGTGCAGGAGATGCTGATAGTTCTACATCTTCATCTGAAGGCTACTAGCAGAATACCGGCTTTCAGGCAACTAGGATGAGGGTCTTAAAGCCCATACCCACAGTGACACACGTACTCAAACAGGGCCACTCCTACTCCAACAGGGCCACACCTTCTAATAGTGTCACTCCCTAGGCCGAACATATACAAACCATCACATTCCATTCCCTGGCCCCCATAGGCTTGTTTAAACATATGAGTCTACAGGGGCCATACCTAAACATAGCATAATGCAAATTACATTTAGTCCAACTTCAAAAGTTCTAATAGCCTGTAGCAGTCTCGACAATGTTAAAAGTTCAAAGTCTCTTCTAAGAATCAGCCAATCACATAACTGCAATCCTGAAAGCAAGGCAGGAAAACCATCTGGATGAACTCTGCATCTCCATGACTGATGTCTAAGCGGTCTACGGGTCTCCAACACCTTTTTTTGGTTTGTTGACTGCAACAAACATCTTTCTCCTGGGCTGGTTCCACTCTCTGTTAGCAGCTTTCCTCAGCAGGTATCCCACAGCTCTGGCATTTTAAACCATGTTGGGGTCTCCAAGGCAACTTCAATGTTAACAGTTTCTTGTTTCAATGTCTGGGACCCACACATGATCTTCTGGGCTCCTCCAAAGGGCTGCTGTCACTTCTCCAGCTCTGCCCTCTGTAGCACTCTAAGCTCAGGTTGATCCACTCCACTGCCACTGCTGTTCTTGGTGATCATCCTATGGTACTAGAATCTCCAAAACACTGGGGTCTTCCACTGCAACTAGGCATCACCAATAGCCTCTCATAGGCTCTCTTCATGGTGCCAAGCCTCAACTCCTTTGCATGATCCCCTTAGTCCTGGGCCATCAACTGCAACTGAGGCTACACCTTTACCAATGGCCTTCTGTGACCTAAAACAGTGCCAAGCCTCAGCTGCTCTTCATGACTCCTTCATGTCTTCAAAACCAGTACCACCTGAGTGACGCTTCCACATTACCAAGTCCAGTTGCAGCACGAGGTACAACCTTGGCTGTCTCTGGAACACGGCTACTTTGTGCTCTCAGAGAACACTTCCCAAAAGATTTTTCCAAGCAGGTTTGCAGCCTAACCTGTCCCCAGAGCAGGGACAGCTAGTGCCAGCTCTGGCCTCAGAGAGTCCTGTAGGCTGAAGTGAATGGGGCTGAGGCAGCCTGGCTTCCCTCCCTCCAACCTTCCGTCCCAGGCTGTCTCTGAAGTTGAATACATTCCAATGTTCTCTTGTTCAGGACCTGAGCCGCCCACCAGCCACCGGTAGGTTTCCTGGGTTTGTCACATGGGCAGACAGAACACAGAAGGGCTCTTGCCTTAAATGCCATTCCCACTTCAAACCTACATCTGAAAAGAGAAGACATCTTCATCCCACTTGGGAATGAAAGGTGAATTTTACCTCGGAGAGCTGCGGAAAGATGAACCTACCTAATAGGTTGGCTGGTACCTGAGTCACAACCAGACCCAGATTCTCTCTGGGTGTCTCCACTCTTTACTCTGGTTTCCTCCTGCCTCGGGCAGGTCACACACATTTGTGGCTGCCCCAGGGGTCTTGAAGAAGCCAGCAGGAGCCTGGCAGGCGCTTGTTCATTTCCTAGACTGTAAAGTTGGGAAGTGCAGGGGTGAGGTGTCCCTGGGGTGATGAGTGAGTCCTCCCACTCCTCACCCTGCCAGGGTACAATCCTGGGTATGCTTTGTTCTATTCCAAGACGGTCCTGGAGGAGAAGAGCCCTTATTGCTCACAGCAGTGGCCTTGACAGCACGCTGTGTGGACTTTCTTCCAGACTCATCTCTCTCTCCTGTTCTTTGATTCCACTCTCTGGGGTCACCTGCCCAGCTCCAGATCAAGATCCAGATGTGACAAAGGGCTTCAACATGTGTTCTCTTCTCAGCCTTTGCTTTAGGGAGTACCCAGTCTAAGAGACATATATTTCATAGGTTCCCCCCAAAGACATAAGAGGATACAAGGTTTTGATGTCCCGGTCCTAGTTAGGATACTCCCAGGGGATAGGGAACGTGTGTGTGTGTGTGTGTGTGTGTGTGTGTGTGTGTGTGTGTGTGCAAACAGGCTGAAAAAATAGGTGACTTAACTTATCACTTTTGTTTTGCATAGAAGGAGGTAGAGAGGGGGTGTTGGTGGCCTGAGACTCAGAGTCATCAGAGAGTGGCCCACAACTTGGCCACTATGAACTTAGATGAGGTAGGGCCATAGAGCAGTGATTCTCAACCTTCCTAACTCTGTGACCCTTTAATACAGTTCCTCATGTTATGGTGACCTCCCAGCCACAAAATTATTTCCCTTGCTACTTCGTAATTGTAATTTTGCTACAGTTACTAATCGTAATGTGAATATTTTCGGAGATAGAGGTTTGCCAAAGGGGTCGTGACCTACAAGTTGAGAACCACCACTGTAGAGCAAGGTTGAAGTCCGGCCTGGAAGAGCCGTGTGTGTGTGTGTGTGTGTGTGTGTGTGTGTGTGGCTCATTCACTGGAGTATTATGTCACTTTCCTAGCTCCAGACCCCATGGCCTTCCTTGATCTCCTCCTCTTCTGGCTGCCCCTTGCCTGGTATGACTTTAGTCCCAGTCCACTTCTTTGCCTGGTGAATTACTTTGTAGCTAACAAAGAACCAAATCTAGGTTAAAACTGCTGAAGTTAATGCTCTTATTGTTCAGTGTCTGGGTTAGTAGGGAGGGCAGGGCCATGCCTACCATGCCGCCATCTTTGTCAACTGGTCTTTCCAACAACCACTGGCCTTCACTTGACTTGCATCTCTGTTTTCCTTATTACACATTGTCTCCTTCTCCCCGGATTTATGTCTGTGTCCAGATTTCACTCCTTATATAAGGATACTGGTCACATCCCCTTAGACACCTAGCGACCTCATTGTAACTTCACTCCATCTGCAAAGACCCTAGTTCCAAATAAGTCCACATCCATGGGACCGGAGGTTGAGACTTCAGCATTGTATTTCCTTTTGAGGGGAATCATAATTTGACTAAGGAACACATCTAGTGTGTTCCTCCTGCATCGGCATCTGGGCTCAGCTGTCTCACCCCGTCGGCCCCTTTTCACTTGGATTCGGTGCTGATGGTAATGGCAGTTTGGGGACAGGGGGCACAGAAGGAGTTGTGGGAGGGAGGAGTGGACGCCAAGCTGATGGTGCAGGGCAGTAGCATGGAGTGAGAGAGGAAGAGGACGGGTTCAATGCCTTGCTTGCTTTTGGGGTTTACATCTGAGCAGCTGGACATGTGTGTGTGTGTGTGTGTGTGTGTGTGTGTGTGTGAGTGTGTGTGTGTGTGTGTGTGTGTGAGTGTGTGTGTGTGTGTGTGTGTGTATGCTTCTGGAGGGTAGAGGTGAACCTTGAGTATCTATTTAGTTTTTTGTTTTGTTTTGTTTGAAATTGGGTCTCTCAGTGGCTTGAAGTTCACAGCATAGGCCAGGCCGGCTAGTGAACCCCAGGAATCTGCCTGTTTCTGCCTCCTAAGTACTGGGAGTACAAGCATGTGCCCCACACTGGCTTTTTAATGTAGGCATTGGGGAGCAAACCTGAGTCCCAGGTGGCAATCACATTCCTGACTGAGCTCTCTATCTCCCTGGCTTCACAAGTCCCCCCTCACACTTTTTTTTTTTTTTTTTTTTTTTTGAGACAGGGTTTCTTTGTGTAGCCCCGGCTGTCCTGGAACTCNTGTCCTGGAACTCACTCTGTAGACCAGGCTGGCCTCGAACTCAGAAATCCGCCTGCCTCTGCCTCCCAAGTGCTGGGATTAAAGGCGTGCACCACCATGCCCGGCCACAAGCCCCTTAAAACATTCTTAGAAGCAGGGTATCAGGATACCCAAGATACAATTCACAAACCACATGAAACTCAAGAAGAAGGAGGACCACAGTGTGAATACTTCGATCCTTCTTAGAAGGGGGAACAATATATTCATGGAAGGAGTTGCAGAGACAAAGTGTGGAACAGAGACTGAAGGAAAGGCGATCCAGAGACTGCCCCACCTGGGGATCCATCCCATACACAGTCACCAAACCCAGACACTATTGTGGATGTCAACAAGTGCTTGCTGGCAGGAGCCTGATATAGCTGTCTCCTGTGAGGCTCTACCAGTGCCTGACAAATACAGAAGGAGATGCTTACAGCCATCCATTGGACTGAGCACAGGGTCCCCAATGAAGGAGCTAGAAAAAGGACCCAAGGAGTTGAAGGGGTTTATAGCTCCCTATATAGGAAGAACATTAATATGAACTAACCAGTACCCCCAGAGGTCCTAGGGACTAAACCACCAACCAAAGAGTACACATAGTGGGACTCATGGCTCCAGCTACATATGCAGCAGAGGATGGCCTAGTTGGTCATCAGTGGGAGGAGAGGCCCTTGGTCCTGTGAAGGCTCTATGCCCCAGTGTAGGGGAATGCCAGGGCCAGGAAGTGGGAATGGGTGAATTGGTGAGCAGGGGTAGGGGGTAGGGAATAGAGGGAGGGAGCTTTCAGAGGGAGACCAGGAAAGGGGATAACATTTGAAATGTAAATAAAGGAAATATCTAATAAAATTATTTTTATAAAAAGAAATCTAAACAAAGAAAATATCTAATTTAAAAAGGGAAATAAAGAGCCATAACATAAAATAAAAAAAAGAAAAGGAAAGAAAAGAAAAGAAACAGGGTACCCAGCTATTCTAGTTCCATTGTATTGCTGTGAGAAAATGCTCTGAACAAAAACAAGTTAGGGGAGAAAAAGGGCTTATTTCACCTAATACTTCTAGGTCACAATTCATGGTTCTCTTCCTGGCTTGCTCAGCTAGCCTTTTTATACAGCTCAGGACCAACCGAATAGGAGTGGTGCCGCCCACAGTGGGCCGGATCCTCCCACACAAATCATCAGTCAAGAGAATTCATTCCAGACACGACTAGAAGCCAATCTGATTCTTCCATTGATGCTCTTCCTCCCAGGTGACTCAGGGTCGTGTCAAGCGAACCATAAGAACTAGCAAACACACCCGCTATTCTGGTTTGCTCGTTTCTGTCATGCCTTTAGCATTTTAAGACCTGTGTCCAGGGAAATCTCTTTGTCCCAGGCTAACCAATCCTTTCTGTCACCTTCCTTAGAGATCCCAGGAGGCTTTCACTGGCCTGTGACCAGGAAAGCATTGTCAGTAAAAAAAAATCTCCATCCTAGTTACTGAAGAATATGTGTGCAGCAGCTGGGCTTTCCTAATGTCATGGAAAATGGAGACCTCGCCTGAGAGGGTGGGACAGACTCCAGAAAGCAGAGGTGATTAGAGCCTGGGTGTGGCCCCGGGGCCTGGTGTTGCAGCTATGCATGACGGTTCCTCTTTCTATCTCTTAACTGGTAGGCAGTCTGATTTCTTCAAATTTATATTAAAAGACATAAGTTGGGGTTGCCTGCTGCTCTTCTGAGCCTCAGACAACCCCACTTTCTCTCTGAGGGAGCAGGGACCCCCATCTGTTGCTCCTAACTCCCACCATTTGCCTGCCTTCACAGATGGTGGTCCTGGCCTGGGAGACTTTGGGAGAATAGCGCTGAGATCAAACCCGAGGCTTTTCACATATGGATTCTCTCCTTTCGATGTGTGTACATGCACATGGCTGCACGTGTGTGTTTGTGTATGTGTAGGTAGAGGTCAGAGGTCAAAATTGGGCATCTTCCTCAGGGCCTTCTCCACTTTATCTTTTGAGACAAGGTCTCTGAGTTTGGAGCTCACCGATTAGCAGGAAGTCCCAGGGGTGCTCCTGTCTCTACCTCCCCAGTGCTGGAGTTTCAGGTTCAGGCCATCACACCCCTGGTCCTAGTTAAGGTTACTATTGCTGCGATAAAATACCATACCAAGCACGTTGGGGAAGAAAGGGAAGGAAGTCAGAGCAGGAACCTGGAGGCAGGAACAATGCAGAGGTCTTGGAGGGGTGCTGCTTACTGGCTTGATCCCCATGACTTGCTCAGCCTGCTTTCTTACAGAACGCAGAACCACAGCCCAGGAATGGTACCATACACTATGGGCTGAACCCTCCTCTATCGATCACTGATTTAAAAAACACCCTACGGGTTTTCCTATAGCTTGTAGGACATTGCGGGCGTTTCCTCAATTGAGGCATCCTCCCATGACTCTAGCTGTGTCAAGGTGACATGAAACTAGTACACCTGGATTAATTAACCTTTTTTTTTTGTCTTATTTTTATCACCTGAGTGTTTCGCCCACATTTATGTAAGTGTACACCTCTGCCAGGTGCCTGTGGAGGTCAGAAGAGGGTGTTGGATCCCTTGGAACTGGAGTTATTATGGTTAGAGGTCGCCATATGGGTTCTGGGACTGGAAGCTGGGTTCTGGTGAAAAGCAGCTGGTGCTGTTTCCAGCCCCACACATGGCTTTTATGTGGGTCATACGGCATCACACTCAGGGCCTCATGCCTGTGTGACAAGCATTTTACAGACAGTGCCTTCTCCCCAGCCCTGGGGGTGTCCCTGGCTTTGAATTCAGACTCGTAGTCTCCAGAGCACCCCAGCTAAGGGATGCTCTCACATGGATCACAGAACTTTTTGGGCGAGAAGAAGCCAACCTAGTCCGGGAGAGTCTGGCTTAGTTCCTGGGTATCTCTGGACCCTTCCCTGCCCCCAGACTCCAAAGAGAAACCAGTTTCCATGGCAAGGTGAGGCGTGTGTGGGCTCTGGGGGCTGTGTGGGAACAATGCTTCATTAGGAGGCTCTAATGAAATGGAGATCTTCCAAGGCAAATGTTAATTGCAGCCTGCAAGTACAGATGTTTCTGGGATGTAAAGAAGGCTGCAGGTGGGGGAAGGTCAACCTGCCACTGAGGGAGGAGCAGGTGGGACTGTCCTGTCCTCCCTCTGCCCACGGTACCTCACAGCATAAGAGACCCTGATGGCCTCTGAGAGTCATAGAGCATCTTATCAACCAAGCACCGGGCAGGTCTGCCGTTTTCCCATTGGCTCCAGCAAGGGCCTTGCTCTGTGTAGGTGGGAGGACACCCTACAGGTTTTGGGGTTACTCCACGCCTGGACAGAGATTCCCCCTTAGACCCGGGAACAGTGCACAGGCTGGGATCCATGAGATGAGGCAACATCATTTCTTCCTTTGCAGACTCAAGTGAAACATTCGGTCAAGAAGCTACCGTGTCCTTATCTGCCATGTTCTAGAAATACTCATTGACGAGTTCAATGGCGGTGAGAAACGGGGTCAGTAGTCCCCGTCTCTGTGGGGCTCAGAGTCTAATGGGGAGGTGGTCAGGGCAGGAATCGTGGTAACTTGGTAAGCTGTGGTGTGGTGTTGGTTAGTTATAAATGTCAACTTGCTACAACTTAGAATCACCTCAGAGAGCCTCTACTGAGGGACTCCAAGATTAGGTCTGTGGGTCTGTGGGGGATTGCCTTGACTGTTGGCGGATATGGCAGACCCAATCCTGTATGGGTGGGGCCATTCCTTGGTTTTGGGCCCTGAGTAATGCAAGAGAGGAAAAAGCTAGCCAGGCACGAGAAGGCAAGCAGGCAGCACGGGCGGTGTTTGCCTCTGTCTGCTCTTGACTGTGGATGGAATGTGGTTGGCTGCTAAGTTCCTTCCTCGAATTCCCAGAGATAATGGACTGTAACCTGTGTCTGTCAGCTTAATAATAAACTGTTTCCTGGCTTCCATTGCTTCTGGTCCAGGTATTTGTCGAAGCAACAAAAGGGAAGCTCTGACAGGTGGTCTTGGAGGGACTCGGAAGCTACGGTCAGGCAGGAGGGTGCAAGCAGTGGGTTGCAAGATTAATGTGACTGGCAGAATTTACTGGATGCAAGGGGAAGGGGCTAAGGATAGAACCCAGTGTAGAGTCGAAGTCACTATCAGTCAGGGTGCTTCATGATGGAGACGGGGTGGGGGTGGGGTTGGGGGTGTGACGTCTATGGCTTTGACAAGGCTGGGTGGGATGGAGAGGGTGTGTCCCACCCATCATGCTGCCCCTGAGAAGACCTTCAGGCTCTGAATTTGCCCGGCATCCTGGTGGCTTCTATCCTCTAGCTCGTGGGAATCCGCCCCTGGATCATTTGCCAAGGACAGGAGATACGAGGTGACTTGGAGTGTCACCCCATGCTGACAGTGGATTGTCACAGTAACTTTTATTTTCCTGTATGTAACTGTCATCTCCGAGACTTACTGCCTCCATCTGCCAACCTAGGCCTTAGTCCTGGAAGCTTCCAGGCCCTGTATAATCTTATTTAGGCCTGGACTATTTTCAGCCTCTGAGACTCTGAGACTCTGAGACTCGCCACTGAGTTTGCTCATCCCTTCTAGCTCTTTCTGAGCTCAGGCTGGCTGGTTTAACTCAGCTGCTCTGGCTGAAACTCCTCTCCAAGCTGACTGATTCAATCTGCTCTCTCTCCCTCCCTCCCTCCCTCCCTCTCCCTCCTGAATTGCTCTGCTTGACCTCAAACTAACTCTAGCAATCTGTTCTAATCTATCTTTTGGCTCTTATTTTCTGGCTCATTCTGTCTTTACCCATGACTCTCTTATTCTCTCTTCAACCCTTCTCTGTAAAGCTCTCGAAGTAAAACTGCCTCTTCTTTCTCTCCCTCTGTTCGTCTACCTTTTAAGTCACATACCTCACCACCACCACCACCACACTTTTCATCTCTCTTCTTGTAAGAGTTGGACGTATCTTATTCTGTCAAGTCTTTCTCTGATTCGTCACTTGATCTGCCACTCAAGTAGACATCACTTTCAAACATGGGTGCTTCCTTCTACAAACTAACTTTACCTTCATTGTTTGCAAGTAAAGGTGTGTACTGAGGGCCTGTCTATAATTCCAGCCACAGGGATTAAAGGTGCATGCTAAGGGCTGAGCCACAGCACAACTAGAGACAGGGCTTTCTGTACTCAGTAAATAACACAATCTTGGGACTTACAAATACCCTGCAACAGTGGATTTTGACAGCCAGGGAGTAGTGGGGCTTTAGATCAAGGTCTTTTCAAATATAGAGCCTACCTGGGTAGCCAAAGCCCGTATTTGGGCCATGCCCTTTTCTGCACAGCCACTGTCTGGCCTATTGATGGAGACTTCTTGCTATATGGGTCAACAAAGGGACATGTCACTGATTTCTGAGCTGACAGTTCGGTTTTCCTTTTTCTTCTCCCACTTCAGCATGGATCAGGATCTCCTTTCTGCTCAGTACTCAAGTGTGACCCAGTGTGGCTGCATAGCTTGTGCTGGGTTCTGTGTAGATGAGCCAGAGGCCCAGTGGGCACTGTCTTTGGGTCTTTCTTGGGAACCCCACCCCCACCCCCTACCTCAGCTCAGGCCTCTCTGTGGCCATCCTCATGAACCAGGACAGAAGTGGCTGAAAAGCCCAGAGATCTATGGGGTTTAATAAGGACATCCAAGACGGCGTTATTGCGGTTTTCTGGTGACATTAGCTCTTTGGGGAGGTAAATTTCTTTCCTTTTAATCCACTGTTTCTTAAGCAGGTGACCCGCTCCGTGTTATTACAAGCAGGTTATTATGACCATAAATCCTTCTGCTTCTGCTTCTTCCATTTACATTAAATATAGTCTCGGTTATGGCGCCTAAATTAGCTTTCATAGGAGGAAATCTCGGTATAATTTAAAGGGGATGAGGAGTGAGAGTGTGGAGGGGGAGGGGAGGGAAAATGAGAACGGAAAGAAGGTTTTGGGCCCCAAATAAGAACCGAGCCTGGATCAGCCATTCCAAGGTGCTCCGAGCCCTGCAAAATGACGTTGTCCCGAAGACGTCCTGCAATCTCTACTGTAACATCTGTACTGCTAGGCCACCTGGTCAAAAAGATGGAGACAGTCCTTGCATGATTTCAGCTATAGAGCATTCTAGAAAAAAAAAAAACCAACTGTAGAGATGAGATTGGCCAGTGGTTGTCAGATTCATTGGGAGCAGGGGCAGGGATGGAGAGTTGGAACTCAGGGCAGGTGTAGGAGAATGGAAGTATACTGTGTGACACGGGGATGCGGGAGCCTTGCTGTCAATGGTGATGGGGCTTCAGTGCCAGTCCATCCACTGTGGGACTCTATGTGCCACACAGCTGAGGTTTAAATAATAAGACTGTGAAGCAGGTAGTTAAGGTGATTGAGAACTCACACTTTCTTGGTTCTCTGCAAAGCTACTAAGATATAGTCTCTGAAGGAAAGGGAGAGATGGCTCAGTGGTTAGAAGCATGCGCTGCTCTTGCAGAGGACCTGAGTTCAGTTGCCAGCACCCACACTTGGGTGGTGACTCACAACTACCTCCAAGTCCAGCATCAGATCTAACGCCATCTTCTGGCCACCCTGGGTACTGCACTACTCGTGCACCCATATCTCTACATACGTACATACATGTGCATGATTTAAAAAAAAAAAATAACCTTAAACAAATTATGTGAGAACGGCGGGGAGAACACACGAGCTGTGGGAGTCTCTAGGTGTCTCACTGGGATTTCCGTTGTGCTATTGTGTCTGGATTTTATGTGAGTTTTGAGGAGATGAACTCAGCTGCTCAGGCTTTTATGGCAAGTGCTTTTATGCCCTGGGCCTTCTTCCTGATCTATCACTTTTCTTGCTAAATCCTTTGTCTCTCTCTCCGTGTGTGGGCACATGTGTGCCACAGTGTGTATGTGTGTTCATTGAGTGTGTGTATATGTGTGTGCACACACACATACGTGTAGATAAGAGGACAACCTCCATTGCTGGTCTTCCTCCTTTGAGACAGAGTCTCTTGTTTATTGACTCAGTCTAGCTGGCCTTCGAGCTTCCAGGGTCTCTCCTGCCTCCAGCTCCCATATTGTGGGAACCCTGGGATTATGGCAGCACATTGCCACTTCCAGCTTTGAATGAGTCTGGGGCTTCCTCATGGCAAGTACTTTGCCCACAGAACCATCTCCCCAGCCTTGTGCATTTTATGGTTACTGTGTTATACTGGATGTACTGGCTGGTTCTCTATGTCAACTCGACACAGCTGGAGTTATCACAGAGACAGGAGCGTCAGGTGAGGAAGTGCCTCCATGAGATCCAGCTGTAAGGCATTTTCTCAATTAGTGATCAAGGATGCGAGGGCCCCTTGTGGGTGGTGCCATTCCTGGGGTGGTAGTCTTGGGTTCTATAAGAAAGCAGGCTGAGCAAGCCAGGGGAAGCAAGCCAGTAAGGAACCTCCCTCCATGGCCTCTGCATCAGCTCCTGCTTCCTGACCTGCTTGAGTTCCAGTCCTGACTTCCTTTGGTGATGAACAGCAATGTGGGAAGTATAAGCTGAATAAACCCTTTCCTCCCCAATTTGCTTCTTGGTCTTGATGTTTTGTGCAAGAATAGAAATCCTGACTAACACACTGGGTTACATAAGGATTATTGTGTTTCCTCTCCCGGAGTGTATGTTCCACACTTTTTAATCTATTATTTATTTTCTCTTTCTTTTATCAACTGTATTGTCCTCTGTCTGTTTCTGAACTGTCTTTGGTAGATACACGTATTACAAATATTTTTCTCTCAGCCGATGTTTCCCTTTTCATTTCCTTAATGGAGGCTTTCAGCAACACTTTCAGCTTTACTGAAGTTAATTTTATCATTAAAAACAGAAGTGATGGCAGGCTGAAGAGATGGCTCGGCAGCTAAGGATGCCTCTACCCACTCCTGTGGTGGACCTGATTTCAGTTCCTGGCACCCAAGTCAGGAGAGCTCGTAACTGCATACATATGGCACACATTCATAAACACGTGACCACAAATAAAAATAAAGTCTTCACAAATAAAAATAAAATCTTCAAAAATTAAAAAAAAATATCATCTGGACCTCAGTCAACAACAAGTATATGTACATCTCACAAGTACATACACATACAACATCAAGGACCTAGGCATGTGGGAGTCTATTTCTGGACTCATCATTGTTTTAAATATCTGATCATTTGAGTCCTCTGATGTCCCTTTCTGAAACTGTTTTGGTCTTCTGTGTCCTTTACATTTCGAGAGTTTATGCAGTAGGCGGTGGTTGCCGCAGAGACCCATAACTGTGTAAAACATTGAGAGTGACCAACTGTAAGTGCTCAGCAGTAGGTGAGACAGTGTTCAGCCCTTAATGGGACATATGTATTAACCCTACCACCACCGTGGCTGTGAACATGGTCTTCTAGACACTCTGTGGCTGTTGCAAACAGGAGCTCATGGCAGCTGTGGTTACCTGCATAAGACCTGCATAAGATCAAGCCAGTTAGAAATTCCAGCATGGGAGGGGAGGGACGCCCAGCCCCCACCCCTCATTGAGGAACGTTTGACAGTTGATGGCTGTTGATGGAAGAAGAGCCTCTTTTCTCTGGGAATGTGGCCCCCTGGCAGGTTCCCCATGCTCTTGTGGGTGACCCTCTACACACGGGTGTATGATCCATGCTGGCAGGACTCAGTGGATTATGTAAAAAGAGAGGACATGAAATCGGCAGGGAGATGTGTTAGAGGTACTGTGGGGAGTTGAAGGTGATCAAGATGCATTGGAGACATGTATTAAACTTTCCAAAAATAAATAAAAAAAAAAATCATGTGTGCCGCAGAATCCCATTTATTGTCCTCAATGACCAGGGCAGGGGGGCTTTGCCTAAAGCGTGCTGGATGGCTGCCCTGAAGGTCTCTTAGGATATGCAGTGCTCTTTCTTGTGAGTGTAGTCAATAAGACTCTGTCCTCGTAATGAAGGGCTCCTTCATTTTAATTCAGTTTGCGCAGTGAAAAAGAATTTGCTGCTGTGTTGATTGCTCCTCATTTAAACCACGACTTGATTAAAAAGGAAACACGGGGTACACTCAAGATTACACCGAGGTGGTAGATGCTTTAAATTCCATCCAAGTCAAGATCCTTATCAGAGATTTAATTAAAAAACTTATGTGTAAGGGTGTGTGCCTGTGTGTGTTTATGTGTACCATGTGTGTGCAGTGCCTTCAGAGGCCAGAGAGGGCGCTGGATTTCAAGGAACTACAATTACACATGATGTGAGTCAACATGTGTGTGCTGGGAACTGAACCTGCGTCTTCTGCAAGAACAGCAAGGGCTCTTAATTTGAGCTAGATCCAGCTTCATAGCCTAGGCTGGACTGAAGCTTGCTTGTCAGTTCAGGTTGGTTTTGAATTCACAATCCTCTTGCTTCAGCCTCCTGGGCACTGGAATACAAGCACAGATCAACACATTTGGCTTCTTTATATGGTTATTTTAAACAGAACATCCTGCAGGTATTTTTATGGGGATTATGATATACAGATCAATGTAGAAAGAAAGTACATCTTTGACTGTAGCGTTGTCCAGTTCATGAGTGTGGCACACTGCTCTAATTAATTAGCTCTTCTTTGATTTTTTTTTCAGCTGTGTTAAATGTTATTAAAGTAGTGAACAGCTTGGCAAATCTTTTGCTAAATCCACGACCAAGTAATTTGCATTTCTAAATGATATTGCTAATAGGATTCGTTCTTATTTTATTTTCCAATTTTTGTCTTACTTTTAAGATACAGAAATCCAGGTGTGGTGATTCACACCATTAAACCCAGCACTTGGGAGGCAAGGCAGGTTAATATCAGTGTGCCTAAGGCCAGCCTCATCGACATGGTGAATTCTAGGATGGCCAGAACCATGTAGAGCATTCCTGTCTCAAACACACACACACATACACACACACACACGCACACGCGCGCGCACACACACACACACACACACGCACATGTAGATAACCATTTACTTACTGGTATATATTGGTCCATTTTCTTCTATTTAAAAAGTAATGTGGGCATGGCATGTGGATTTAAAGGCCAAAGGGCAACCTAGACTGTCATCTTTTAGGAGGTGTCCTGTTTATATTTTTGAGACAGAGTCTCTCACTGCCCCTCCCAAGTACGCTAGGCTGACTGGCCAGCAGTCTTCAGTGCTTCACCTCTTTTGGTCCCCCAACACTAGGGTTACAGCCACACACCATAGCACCTGGTTTTTATGTGGGTGCTAGGGATTTGAACTCATATCCTCACACTTGCCTGCATCTCTCCCATCAGGTCCTCTCTTTTTTATTTTTTTACTTTTATTTTTTAAAGATTTATTTATTATTATATCTAAGTTCACTGTAGCTGTCTTCAGACACACCAGAAGAGGGCATCAGATCTCATTACGGATGATTGTGAGCCACCATGTGGTTGCTGGGATTTGAACTCAGGACCTTCAGAAGAGCACACAGTGCTCTTAACCACTGAGCCATCTCTCCAGCCCCTCAGGTCCTCTCTTATTTTCTTATTAATCTTGGGAGGGGTTTATCACTTCTTATTGATCTTCAGAAATATTTGAAATTTGAGGTTTGTTAAATTTCTTTTGGGTTTGCCCTTCCCTAGCCCATGCACATCTTCTCTTTGCTTTTACATTTAATCATGCATACTTTGGCCTCAAGGTGTTGGATTTCAAACCCCTCTTTTCTAACAAAGACATTTAAAGGTGTAAATCTCCTTATAGCCACTGCCTTGGAGGCATCTTGTAGGTCTGTAAATATGAGTTTATTGAAGTACAAATTGGGTGCAATAAAGCTCACTAATTCAAAGAACGAAATCCACTCAGTTTTGGCTCTGACCAGCAATCCTCCTGTCACCAGCAATCCTCCTGTCACCAGCAATCCTCCTGTCTCCTACCACTGCCTGCCTGCCTCCCTCCTTCCTTCCCTCCCTTCCTCTGTTTCTCCATCCACACACCCATTCACCTACCATCCATCCATCCACTCATCCATCCATCCATCCATCCACCTACCCACCTATTCACCTACCCATCCATCCACCCATCCACCCACCCTCCCACCC